>NW_020185337.1:14004915-14056042 GCF_003031525.2 Neophocaena asiaeorientalis asiaeorientalis | reverse complement strand
GCGCGGGAGGAGCCCTGCGACTCCTACCCTCCGGCCCCCTAAGCCCACGGCTCTGCCAGCCGCCCGTGTTCCTCCTCCAGGCCCTTTCCAGCCCGGGCAGGTGTCAGCCTCACAGCTAGCGCACACGAGTGCCCCCGGTGGCGGGGCTGCCTACGCTGAGATGCCTGAAGCTCATGTTCGGGAACGTGACGAGTCTCCGCCTGGGTGCAAAGCACTGACTGTGTCCCAGGACCTGCGTGAGGCGCCGGGCCCTGGCTTTGCCTCTGCACTCCGTGCTCACCCTCGTCCGCCGTCTCCCCCGCCCTGCGCTCGGACCCCCCTGGCCCTGCTCGAGGACGCGCCTCCTCTCTCGCACCGCTGCTCCCAACTGTGCCTTCTGGGATCTTCCCGGACCGGGGCACGAACCCGTGTCCCCTGCGTCGGCAGGCGGACTCTCAACCACTGCGCCACCAGGGAAGCCCGAATGCACTTTTTTTAACATCTGGTTTCTCGGGAATACAATCCAATTTGTGGGTTCTCCAGCCTTTAGCTTCTCCCTCTCTGTCTCTCTCATTTTCCCTCCAACGACTCTTACCGGCTACAGAAAGGAAGACACAAATAATGAAACTTAAATCCCGTATGACACATTCAAATCGCTTCTGGAAGAGAAGGGTGGGGGCGGTGAAGCCAGGGCTTTGCTCCGTTTTCTCTCCTTTCTCGGTGCTGTCTGGATGGGACCTGTCCTCGCATTCTTTCCTCTGGACAGAAGCCCAGAGCCCTGGATCGGCTGCTCACCGCTGCCAGGGAGCCTGGGGGCAGCGCCTGGAGCCTGGGCAGGTAGACGCAGCTCTCGTGGGGACGCGCTAAGATTTCCACAGGGCAAGATCACCAAGGGCAGCGAATGGAGCAGCAGCCAGCCTGGCATGCCAGGGGTGTTCGCTTTGGTTTGGCCGTGCGGCCCCAGGGGGAGGAACCCTCACTCCACGCTCACGCAGGGCGGGCCCTGGACCAAGCACAGAAGGCCAAGTCGTGCGCTTGGAGACTCGCGCCCACCTCCGCCAAGCTTCTGCCATACGGACTCAGGGCTCTCCAGGCACAAAGAACACACCGGCAGACGCTCAACATGCCACACAGGTCAGACCTCAAAAGACCAACCCTCAAGGACTGTGCTGCCTGTTTTAAAAATAAAAATCACATCTCCTCCCATCAGATTTTATGGAACCTGCTTTGCTCCTGTTCACTCTTTAAACCTGTGTTGGAACCTGCCCCTGTCATCTGGGGATAAGGAATGTCTCTCTTTGCCAGAGGCTATCTTATCTCTGCTGTCGCTATCACAGCAGTGGGCCGTCCTCTTCCAAAGCAGAGGCCAAAGAGGCAGGGCCACCGTCTCTCCTGCCCCCTGCCAGCTCCCAGCAGACACCAAGCTCAGCTCCCTGGGGCTGCACGGCCAGCTGCGGCAACATCTGACCATCAGCTGGCCGCTCCCACCTGCTTGGGTCATCGTCACAGGCGCCCAGCCTCGCCGCACTTTCTCTTTCCGGCCTCATGCTGGGGTGCTCCGCTCTCCCCCTGAGTTTGTCTGCCGTACTTCGTCCCTAATAATAACAAAGTTGGACTCGGGTGACCATGTGCAAACACTTCCCATCAAGCCACCTTATTTCTAGGGCTCTGCCTGCTGTTCCCACAGCTGCTGTCACCACGGATGCTTGGTCTGAGCTGCCACTCCCAGCTGCCCAGTCAGGTCGGTTTGTGACACCTTTAAAGCAAAATGCTGAAGGGCAGCACCCAGGGAAGTCGCCGTGTGGCTTGTCCACCTCTGGGCTTACTTCTAAGGAAAAGATGGTCTCACACATCTGAGTATTAGGAATAAGACTTTTTAGATTGTTCTAGAACTTCTGGAGTCACTCTTGTATTCCTTTTCACCCTTGAACATTTATTTTTTAACTTCTATATTAGTTTCCTGTTTCTGCAGTAAGAAATTACCATAAGCTTAAGTGACTTAAATAACACACATTTGTTTCCTGACAGTTCTGTGGGCCAAAAGTCTGACGCAGGTCCCACTGGGCTAAAATCAAGTGGTAGTAAGGCTGCCTTCCTTTCTGGAGGCTCTAGGGAAGAATCCGCTTTTTTGTCTTTTCCACCTTCCAGAGTCGCCGACATTCCTTGGCTTGTGGTCCCCTTCCTCCCTCTTCAGAGCCAGCAATGGCACATCTCTGATCCTTCTTCCATGGTCATATTTCCCTCTGACCATAGCTGGGAAAGGTTCCCCATTTTTAAGCACAAAGTAATGAGATCAGACCCATTCTGACCATCCAGGATAATCTCTCCATCTCAAGGTCTATACTCTCATGTTTGTAAAGTCTCCTTTGCCATGTGAGGTAACATTTGTGTGCAGGTATCTCTGGGGACTCATTACTTCATCTACCCAAACTTCTATTTCCTCTTCTCTCTTTCCCCCGTCTCTCTCAAAACATAAATTCAGCACTGCAGACCATTTCGAAAATATCTGATGGGGCCAGAGCCAAGTCTCATGAGAAGATGATAAAGATGGAGTACATTCAGAGGCACCAAAAATAACCCTGTCCCTAAATAGCTGACCAACCAGCCTGCTACCGAACCTGACACTCACCCCACAATCAGATCACAATTAGAGTTAATATCTTCACTGAGCCCTTGTCTTCAAAATGCCATTATAATCTAAATGCCCACCTAGGCACAATTAACATTATCTAGTGACTGTTTTATGCCAGGAAGTTTAATAACTTTACTCTCTTTCAATCTTTTAAGGGTCCCTGATTCAGACCAAATGAAGTCCCGAAGAGGTCAAGTTCAATGACCAGGGCCGCAGAGCTGATGAGCGGGAGAAGCAATCCCGTCAGCCAGCTCGACTCAGGCTTTCCTTTGACACCACACTTCCTTCCATACACTGAGCAGGGAAAATGCACTTGTCACCTTTAACACATCTGTTGTTGCTGCTATCTAATGCGTGTGTTACATTTATGAATATATTAACATAATTCCAGAGACCAGGATCCTGAGAATATGAAACATAGGTTATGCTAGTTCTGAGGTGCTTTGAGGGAAGTGAAAGGAAAGATAGGGTTCATGGGGCCAATCCAATGGAGGGCCAGCCTTTGTTGGCCCAGAAGAGGCAGGCGTGAGGTGTTCTTGGTTCAGCAGGGTCACAGCTGGCCGTGCAGGAGACATCAGAAGGACACGGGTGAAGATGCACCAGGTTTCAGGATGAACCAGAACTTGTCATGGGCTACCTATGACTATCTACGACTGTGGCCCAAGAAACTGAGTACCATGCGATTCTCAACTAGGATTCCTATTTTCATTTTCAGTGTCTCTTTCATTTTTCTCTCATCTTTTCTCATAATAACGATTTTTCACAGAGTTACTATGTTACAGCCTAGATTAGGGTATGTGAAAAATGAAGTAATCTAAAGACGACTCTCTCCCATGCCAAATGACTACATAAAGAAAGCGAGTACATGTCATTTGGTTTGTATCACATACACATTTGTCAGAAATTCAATTAACAACGTTGAATGTTATGATATGTGAGACTACTCATATTTTATGCAAATAACTCCTCTTTTAGGTTCAGAGTTTAGTATAAAACCCTTTATTAGGAAAGGAGAATCTTATAATTGTACCCCTAACATAGTGGGACAGAAATTACTTACAGCAATGCTGATGTGTATTTCTCCCTGAAGTGTTTTTAAACTTACCCCAAATATAACCTTGCTCTCTATTAATTTCTGGTCTATTTATATTAGGAGTTAAGTCTCTGCAAACAGCGAAAGGAAAAAAAACAATACTACTTTAATCACCTGAAGAGGAGGTAACGAGAAAAGCTGTGACCTACCCAACTCAATCTTTTCAATAGATGTGACCTCTTTATTTGAGAATGGAACTGATTCTAAGGTATTCTTACGATTCATAGCACCTTTATCCCTTTACACGAACTCAACTCACTCACTGCTCTCACTGGTCCTTCTAGCACATGCATGGAAAAAAACAAACAAAACAAACAAACAAAAAACACCTGAAAGGTATGTAAAAGAATTCCACTGTCTCCTGGCAGCCTTGACTTTTACTCCAGCAGTCACTGCCAGCATTCTAATTCAGCACTAATGCTTCCACGTTGCTAAATACAGCTTTTAAGTTTCAGACGACCACTTTTGCTTCCAGGTTTAACAAAACCCAGCGAAATTGTTACAAAAGCTACCAAACTCAAAGAGGTGGGTGGGGAGATGAAAGAATGCATCAGGGTTGCTGAGACTGACTGATGTGGTATCTTTTTTTTCCCCATCCACATGGACAATATGATCATAAGTGGGAATTAATATTATCAATATGTTCAGATCCAGACACGGGGCCAGTCTTTTTTCTAATAGCTCTCCAGACTGTGTAGTTCTGACCCCTGAGAATGAGTGCTGCACTGAGCTTCCCTCTCTGCCCTCGTCCAACCTTCTGTGAGGGTTTCTGCAATTCAGAAAGAATCCCCAGTCCGCAGCAGTAACGCTAAGAAAATATCAAGTCTGGGAAGGCCCACCTGCAGGTATCACTTGCTAGCTGGAGACACAGGTGGTGGAGGAGTTAGATTAAAGCCCAAACAAGGAAGTCGAGCTCCTTTTCATCAGAGCCCAGACTAGGTGAGAAGAGGCTGAAATAAAAGGTTTGAAAGGTAAAGGACAGCAGCTGAGGGAGTGTCCCTTGAGTGGTACCATAGGTGTTAGATCATTGCAGCACATGAAGGGGCTGCGGTACCATCAGGGATTTGGGGAGAGTGGGAGAGGCTCGGAAGAAGTGCTGTGTGAGATCTCACGAGTCAAGGAGAAATACATAAAAGGATTGTGGAGAAGCAGGAGAGCCACAGCTTAGGGCAGATGTCTTGACAGTATAATGGACTCAATCAGGGATTTGTGATTTTTTTAGAGAAGCTCAACAGGCCGCAAGTAGACATAGAGGGCTTGTTCAGTGGAGGTCATATGTAGCTATGGAAATTAGAAAGCCTGCAGCAGCTTTAGATGGCAAGAGATTTCTGAGTGGAAGTGAGTTCCCTGTAGATACGGGTAAGAGCAGATGAAGGTTTGTGGACCAGGAGACCAGGGACAGTTGACGGAGGTTTTCCTTAAAAACAAAGAGCAGCTTTCATGCACCTTGTGGGAGAGAGATGGAAGGTCAGATCCTTTCACAGGTAGAGACCTTGGCTGGTGGAGATCTTGGTGCAGTTCCTACTGAGGATGCAGTACATCTACACTAGTGGGTAGACGATGAAGAATGATGTAAAGGTTACTAGAATACAATTGGGCAAAGGAACTGTGAATAAGAGGTGACTTTGAATTTGAGAGGATGAGGGGAATTAAAAGGAGGGGAAAGAAAGACCACGAGGCAGGTACTGCTAGGGTGGAGATTGGAACTAAGGGGACTCTGTGCTGAGGAACTGAAGTGGGTAATGGATCACAGAGTAACAGAATAAAGAAAAACAAACCAAGAGGCCAGCCCAGAAGTAGAGCGATGCCCCAGAAGTGGTCAGGGATATGAGACGTACTGGAACTTCTCCTCTTAGCCTTGTGGTTGGTTAGGGGTGTGGTCCTCACTGCAGGGACTGTAAGTGATACATGTTAGTTGGGAGATCCAGCTGCAGTTAATGTGAGCAGGTGAAGGAATGGGTGAGAAAATGATTTGAGGATACAGGAAAGTTTGTCCTAAGTAGGATTAAAGTTCCGAAAAGACCCCTGAAATTGTTTAGTGTAATAGATCTTAACCTTGGTTGCACAGTAGAATAACCCAGGCAGTGCTCAAACAAACAAAAAACCAAACCCAATACCTACACCAATCAGATCAGAACCTTTGGGTTGGGACCCTCCAACAAGTCTCTTTAAAGCTTCCCAACTGACTCCTGTGTGCGCTGGATAGAGAATTATTATTTAGGATTTAGGACGAGCATAAGTGAGGAGTGCGGTGGGCCCGAAGGAGGAGGTATTTGGAGAAGAGACGCAAAAGACAGTATTTATGGGTAAATTAGAGGAGCAGGGCGATGGGAGAGAGGCTGGCGGGAACACCAGCAGGAGAGGTGCCAAGAGGGCAGAATTGAGGTGATGAAGGGCCTTTCTGAGTTAATCGGCCCCGAAGTTCCAGTTCAAGCACGGGCGTGAGGCAGTTTTGGCTGGGCTGAGCTGTCTCTTCGGTATGTTGGTTTACCTGTAACTAGGATTTTGGTATTTCTACATTATTAAACGATCATGAGGTACAAGAAAGCCTTATCCATTATTCATGTTTCTTTCAGGCTAAGTGCTGGATCCCCAGATGCTGAGAATTTATATATGTCTATTTGGAAAGCACTGACCATGATATAAACTGCTCTTGGGTTGTTTTTACTTCTCAAACCTGTTTGTCAGTCTTTCTCATCTCTTTTCACTAATTAACATAATCAAAATTATTTTATGAAATATTACTTTTTTTGCATGGATTGTATGTGTGTTGAGAAGAAAGGTCGAGAGTGACTGAGTATAAGAACTATTTGTGTGAATATAAAATGTGTATCAGAAATTTCAAATATGATGTAGATCTTCTACACATGCTTTTTGCAATGACTTTTCTTTGAATTATTAAGAAGATTTGCCTTAATCAGACCCCATGGCTCGCCTACAAATACAGTTTTTCCTAAGGATTTAAGCCTACGATGATTTCTATCCAGACAGTGCCTTAACAGTATCGCATTTGCAAGGAATACAAAAGAAATAACCTTAAGCTTTACACTAGAGCTGCGTGTTCGCATCATTTATTTAACATCAGAAACTCCTACAGGCTCAACCATCAAAAATATACCCAGGGACCGAATATGTCTCATCTCCTCCATGGACACAACCTGCAACACTCAGTTTTCATGACCCAGAACTATTCTCTGGATGGAAACTCCAGAAGGAAATACCCTGAATTTCAGAAAAACAATAATTCTTCTCTTGGCTTCCTAGATGCGTCTTTCTCCTACTTCTCCCCTTCCTCCTCTGGGTACTCCTCTTTCTGTAGTTCTTTTGCTGGCTGCCCCCTTCCTCCCTTGCAATGGCAGGGCTCCCCTGGTCCCTGTGCTCTAGGGTGTGGCTCTCTGAGCAGCCCACTTTAGGAGCAGAGTCCAGACTGCAGCCAGCTGCCCGGGGAATGAAGCCTGCTTTCTCCACTCAGCAGCTGTGTGGCCTAGAGCAACTTACTTAACCTTTCTGTGCCCTGCACATCTGTAAAATAGGGATAATGGTGTCCTACAGGTTGTTGTAAAGATTCAATGAGTTAAGAAAAGATACTTCGAATCTTGCCCGGCACATAAGAAATTCTCGGTGATGTTTATTAGCTTTATTATTATTTTCTCCCTCTACTCTCCCTTGATATTCTCCTCAATCACCACGGAGGACAAATATCAATATTATACAGTTGGTTCCTGAGTCTCTGTCTCAGGAACTGCTCTCAGTTCAAAGAGCCACCCCTATATTTCTAACTGTCCATGGGGCACCTTTGTCCTGATGTCTAATCCATACCTCTAATTCAATATTCCAAAGGCAAAGTCACCATATCCACAGTCCAGAGCTACCTGCCCCTGAGTTTGCTACTGTTACTTAGAGGCAGACTTGATCTTCTGCTCTACCCATTCAGGGTTAGTCACCAGGGCCTGCAAGAGTTACTTAATAGGGCCTTTCGTACCTATTCCCTTCCTCTAACTCCTCTGTCTTCACTCCAGCTCTACCATGCTTTTCCTGACTCGATTCTATCTTTTCCCTGAAAGCAGACTAGTATTTCTAACATGTATTTCCAGTCATGTCTATCTTCTAGTTACATCTCTCTAGTGGTTCTCCATTAACTCAAGAAACTGAATCTCCACTCCTCTCTCTGGTTGTCAAGGTCCATCCCAAAAAAACTCCTATCAATCATTCTAGGCTTTCTGGAAATAACATGCCACGTAGAATCTGTATTTACTGTTCCCTTTGTGCTTCTTCATGCTGTTCCCTTCACCCAGAAATCCTGTATTTTTTTCCCCATTACTGTTGGTCAAACCCTGCCTTCCTTTAAGGTCAATCTCAAATGTTAGCTCCTTTTCAGATTTTCTCAAAATAATATGATGCCTCCTTCTCCTGAATTCCCACAGAGCTCTGCATTCATCTACGGCATGTGTCACACTCTGACTTGCTTTGTAATCCTCTGCATACTTCTTTTATTCCTCTTTTCAGATAACTTCTTCAGAGGCACTTACTATATCCTTTAAAGCTTCAAATGGGAGAAAATGAATGGCAATAATAGCACCAAGAATTAAGCCTATTTATTCTGTAAAGCAGCAGCCTGTTGTCAAATGCTAACCCTCTTCCTCACGGTCCTCATAAAAAGAATGGGAGAGCATATAAGGAAGTTGCACACAAGAGGAACATAGAGTGTGAGCAATTATGCCAGTTCCTTTTATAGGAAGAACACAGCTGAGACAAACAAGGAAGCAGATTATTTACCATCCACAGGTCTCATTGCCAAATTCTTCCACTTCTCAATTTTTCATTAAAAGACATCAAGGAGGGTAATAAACAAAAGTAGCCCTCGGGAGGAATCAGCGTAATGGAAACAGCTTATTCATCAGCATGGCTTCAAGAAATGTCTAATTTGTTTTTGTAACTGCCATGTTCTGGGGCCCGACACTTGTGTTCATGCACACAGGTGCACGTACGTAACGCATACCGTCTCTAGGTGTGAGGTGGGCGGGTCAGGCTGGAGTCACTTACCTTCAGGGCATCCTGAGTGTCATCCAGACAGTAGACTCGGAGGCTGTACTCCAGAGAGGAGCAGCAGAGTGGCCCGAAGATGGCCAGCTTCAGGCGCTTGGCGGCTGCTTTGGTGATGGACTGCCCAACCAGGGAGTAGGCGCCCAGTTTCTCGGAGAGGAGGTGGCAGGCCTCTGCGTCCAGCTGAATGTAGCAGGGGGTGGTGAAGTCTTCCTCTCCGACCACCACCACATCCTGCGGGCCGAGAAGGAAGGGGCAGCGACTGAGCCTCCTGGCTGCCGTGACGGTGGCCAACAGGGGTGCACAGATCAGGACTTCTTCTCCCAAGTTCTGATTATTCCTTTTCCTACTCTTTTTTTCTTTCTCTGACTTTATTATACTTCTATCAATATTTCCATTCTTAATCGTTCTCTCCCTTACTTCCCTTGCCTTTATGCTGATAACATGCTTTATTTAGAAGATCTTCCTTTAGTCTTTTTTGATCTTCTAGGAATCTACATTGCTGGAATCTACCTAAAATTCCAAAAGAAATGTGTAAGTTATCCTTTTAACTTCAGCATATTTGAGTTGAGTATCTGTTTCTGATAATTTGCTTTAATCTCTAAATTGCTAATTTCATCCAAAAGTACTATCTTATTTCAATGTCATTTTAGCATAGTATTTTCCCCTGAAAATCTAGGGGTTTGAAAAGAATTTTTAAAAAAGAATCAGGGAAATTGAAGAATTATGCAATACCATTCTACTAAGCTCTTCCAAACTCACCCATCACTTACTTTCCAGAGCAATACACTGCTTTTCCTCATAATCTGGGCTCTTGGACTTTGCTAAAAGCACAGCGTGGCAAACTCTATGCATTTGACACATTATTTTTCTGTCTATTTTTCATGTAAGCCTTTAAGCAGTCTCACGTTTTAGATTGTTAACATTCAGCAAGAAATAAAAATAAGTGAAACTGATGAGTTTTGTACAAGTAGTTACTAACTTCACTAGGTTTTGGTTTAACCAAATGACTCAGGCCATAGAAGAAATCATCTGAAAGACCAAGCATAGAATCCATAAAACAAGGGTCACAATTCCACATGCCTCCCAGGGCAGAACGGTAACAGGAATGTGTGAAGCAGGTAGGGCAGAAGGTAGTAAGGAGTGGTGGAGACTGTGGTGAAGCAGAGCACAAGCCTGTCTAAAGAGCTCAGTCTCCGCTGGCTTCAGCCATTGCGGCCACGCAGGGATGCGCTCTCGGTACTTTAACCGTAAGCATCTTTGCCGGAGGCATTTTTGCCGCACAGCTGATTGGCTGTACAGCAATTCTGCTGTAAAAGATGAAACAGCAATAAATAAAAGAGGGACATTAACAAAAATAAAAAAAACATGAAAAATGAATAACAAAAGTAAAAAGACTTTATTATGGACTACAAAATATTTAAAAACATTTGAAATGTGTGTAGATTCATGGCAGCACTGAGCAAACAAATGATTTTATTTAGTGGGTTGTACCTAAGCACTTGTCTTCAAAGTCTTTC
This sequence comes from Neophocaena asiaeorientalis asiaeorientalis, assembly GCF_003031525.2. NCBI lineage: Eukaryota > Metazoa > Chordata > Mammalia > Artiodactyla > Phocoenidae > Neophocaena > Neophocaena asiaeorientalis. The sequence goes on along the minus strand of NW_020185337.1, from coordinate 14,045,775 downwards.
ATTTGTAGTATTATACATATTTTTGCTTGTTGATTCAGCTCCTCATTTGGCATTCCACTTTTCTTTTTCGCTAAAATTTCTTCTTCATTAAGAGAGGTATCGGTTTCCACATACTGGGATGCATTTATAACTGAGCTTTGTATTATGGTGTGAAAGCCTCTACACTGTTGTTTGTTCTTGGTACGTATTGTTACATGTCCCTTGACAGATGTTCCAAAGTTCTATGGGACATGTGGGCTCGACTCGGTGCCTTTTTGGCCGTTGGCCTCTTTCAGATTTATGTAATATTAAAAATGGTAGTACCGTGTCAGTGGAGAGATGAAACCAAGCTGTCAACCAGTTGAAACCAAACTGTCCACCAGTTATTTTATCTTTAACAGCAAAATTGCCTTAAGGCCAATTAGTTATGTGGCAAAAATGCTCGTGGTAAAGATGTCTATGGCAGAGACGCTCACAGTAAAAGTACCAGGCATGGCAGGAATGCAGGACCAGTGAGGACACAGCCTTTAGTTTTTCAAGAGAAGCTGTAAGTTCAGATTATTATGTGAAATCTTCCAACTTTTAACTAATTCAAATTTAAAAGAAAATTTCATTTGGGAGAAACAAAACCCATGTGTGGGCATGATTTGGCCTCTGCATTAGGCTACTTGATCTCTGCAAAGGCAGCAACCGTAGCTTCTTTGCTTCATACCGTATCTCAGTGGGCCTGGATCACGGTGAACAAATGGTTATTTGTCAAAAACATGAACAAATGTTTCATCATAAATTGAGTCCCTGGGGCTGGACAAAGCTGTGAGAGGAGCCACCTCAGGTAGCTGTTAGTTAGGTCATGCAACATCACCCAAGCTAAAGTAACGACTGTGTTTTAATAGCATCCGTGAAATCATTTCTTCAGCTAAACCTGTACCCAAAGATAAAGCTTAAACTGAACTGGAAAGGAGAAAAAGGAGCTCAGCACTTCCACGTTTATTCCAGCCCCAAAAGGACACCTGCAGAGAAGCTGCTTTCTCCAGCACGGCAAGGGCAAGGCTCAAGTGTCATTTCCTGATGGCACGTTACAAAAAATCTCCTAGAAGAAATGGTGGAGAATAAAGATGCTCCATGTTCCTGTCACAAATAGAAGAGTGTTTTCATAAGGACTTCCTTCTTCTACTCTTCACATCTTTTTTTTTCTTCTCCTCTTATTATTGTTGCTATTGTTGTTATTACTCAAATCCAGAAACAGGGTTTATGGTAACAGGCAGAGAATTGTGCAAATAACTTAGGATCCCTTTGGGATGTTTTTGGGATAAATCATTTAAACTTAAATGGAATTGAAGTTAGATCTGGTACAGTCCACTCTTAACGTAATGTATAGCCCTAGACTTCAATCCACGACCTCTGGCAATGAGTGACCCTTCACCTTCATGTGGTCAAGAGGAGAGCACATCCATATAGAGGGGACACTCCAGGTAATCCCAGGTATGCCCTGCTATGCTTCTACCTCCACTACTACTTTTTCCTAAAATATTAGGGGTTTGAGTCTTCATGCATATTTTATTTTCCTAAAAGAAAAATACTGAGGGACTTCCCTGGTGGCGCAGTGGTTAAGAATCCGCCTGCCAATGCAGGGGACACGGTTTCGAGCTCTGGTCCGGGAAGACCCCACATGCCACGGAGCAACTAAGCCCATGGGCCACAACTACTGACCCTGAGCTCTAGAGCCCACGAGCCACAACTACGAAAGCCCATGTTCTGCAACAAGAGAAGCCACAGCAATGAGAAGCTTGCGCACCGCAACCAAGAGTAGCCCCTGCTCTCCGCAACTAGAGAAAGCCCACACACAGCAATGAAGACCTAATGCAGCCAAAATAAATAAATTAATTAATTTAAAAAAATAGAAAAATACTGTAAGTAATCACAAAATATATCCAACATGCATATTGGATAATTCTCTTTATAATGACTACACAAATCGTTCTTTTTTAGGTATTATGTATAAAATATTCATGGTAAATATAACACATCCTTTTGCACTTAATTTCAGGTGCTAACTGCAGGGTTCTGATGTAAAGAACAGGATCTGTTTAAGGCACTGTCCTTAAGAAGTTCTGATGGCAGCAGTTACAGAGAGTCAAGTTGCCAAAGACGTTCTTCATTGTACTGGAGCTCAGGATACACCCTTCCTGTTTTGCCTGCATTCCTGGGACCTGTTAGCAAGTAAGTGTGTAACATTTTCTGACCCAGGTGCAATGTTTCTCTACCTGAAAATTAAAATAATAAAATATATATATATAGTTTCCCTTCCCAAGATAGTATGTATATGCAAATGGGACTTATGTAAGACTCTGAAGTACCCCTTCCCTATGAGTTAGCTAATGCTTGACCATCTTTTTCTTTGTGCCTATCAGTCAGTAGATAAAACACTCAGGAACCAGTGTCTGTCTGTCTGTCTCCCCCTCTCCCCTCTTTGTCTTCTTCTCTCTGTTCCTCTCTCTTTCATTTTGAGTATAAGCTAAAATTCCACTCATGTGTTGCTTTAAAAATAAAAGCCTTCCCATAATTGCCCTTGCTTATCTGCATGGATTGCTCCTGGGTTCTATCTTTATCCCAACAGAAGCTCACCTCCCACTGTCCCTGCGCTGCCTGGTTCTTGAGCTGTATCTTCCAGTCCTCGGTATTGGGATCTGCGCAGTGATGCATAGTGAGGATGACAGGGCGGGTCAGCAGAGCTCCTGGAGGCCCACAGCTCACCACAGGGGTCAAGAGTGTCTGAGAGTCCTCCATGGGCGGCCTAGGAGGAGAGCAGAGATCTGCGTCATGCAAGTTCCATAGTATTTATGTACTACGTACTGAGATTTCAGATCTAAAGTTGCACAAATAGCTTCTTCTTGGATTTTTTTTTTTTTTTTTGTCGGGGGCAGGGGGCAGTGGTGGGGTTGAGGCAGAATTAAATGGGAAGACATGCACTTTATACCAAGACTTTGATCTTGCAAGACTTGAGGTCTCTCTAATAATAGTGAATCTGCCTGCGTATCTTTGATCCCTCCCTTCAGACACAGGTCTGCCTTTGCTAATTTCCTCTGAATTCATGTACTGATACTTTCAGGATGGAATGAGAAGGAACAGCGTCCTTATGAAGTTACATAAGCATCTTTTCTGATAATACTTGCCAGTCGTTTCACAGAGTTTTACATACTTCCGTGTTTTTAGGACCTAACTTGAAAAACACTTCAAAAAAATCACTTTAGGATAAGGACACCCTAGAGCTAAACTTCTTCCACATGACTTTCAGGAATAATTCAGGCTAGTATAGCAGATTCATTTTTTTCAAACATGACCAAGAAAGAATGTAGAACTGTATTTCTATAGCAATTTAAAATGATGTTTCTCTACATGTACACTTCATACTCAGAATGTGGGTGGAACGAACTTCAAAGATCCAAATTCTTTATTTTTACATGTTTTTTTTTTAATTGCCTTATTTTTTCCCCCAACAAGATTGTAACCAACAGCCAATGAATAAATTAACCCAAGCTGTCAGTTGATATGTGAGGAAGTAGCCCCAAAGTGTTGAGTGGATTGCCCCAAGTCTCACAACTAACAAGCACTGGTGCTGGGACTACAACCAATGCCTTTGCAAAAACAATACAACTATGTTGTCAGAATAGTATGAGTTAAGAAATCCTGGACTCACAAAATTTTAGAGGAGGAAGGGCCCTCAGGGCCAAGAAGCACAGAGCTTCTCTACAAGATGCTGACATGTGGTTAGTGCTTTAAACTCATCCAAAATTGCAGTCCACTACTACTGAGGGGTCAACTCATCTATTATCAACTCAATACTTAGAATGAATACAATCTGTCTTCCTGACACTTCTCTCCACATATCCTGACCGGCTTTCTCTCCACGTTGGCATGAAAGAGCCTCTCAAGCACTTAGAGATTATTACGGTATCTCTAAAACGTCATCTTCTTCCAGATGAAAGCGCCTCAATTTTTGCAATTTCAACTAGAAAAGCATGGTTTCTTGATCTCTCCCTATAATTCTATCTTTATTTTCATAGAGATGTCTGTCAGTGTTTCACTATCTTCCCTAGAGTGAGGCATCTTGAAATGAGTGTAAGACAGTCACCCCTTAGTATCCATGGAAGACTGGTTCCAAGGACCCCCCGGCAGACACCAAAATCCCTGGAGGTTCAAGTTCCCTATATAAAAGGGCACAGTGTTACATAAAAGGGCATATAACCATTATATAAAAATTATATAACCATTATAACCCCAAAATTATATAACCATTATATAAAATGGAATATAATCTATGCGCATCCTCCCACATACTTCAAATCATCTCTAGATTACTTATGATACAACGTAAACGCTATGTAAATAGTTGCCAGTGTGCTGCAAATTCAAGTTCTGGTTTTTGGAACTTCCTGGAAAAAATTGTTTTTTCCAAATATTATTGATCCAAGGTTGGTTGAATCTGCAGATATAGAACTCACAGATACAGAAGGCTGACTGTTCTCAGGTATAGAGTGTAGGGGGACTACTGTTTTCTCTGCTTTGGGATATGGAGTTATATCAGTGCCTCACGCAATTGTTGCCTTAGATTATTCTCAATTATTTATAAGTATTATTTAGCAGAATTGAGTTAGATGGGAAGATAAGAGATGACATGGTTAAACATGTCCTTTATAAAAGGAGGCAATGAAGCCCCAAGAAGGTTAAGTAATTTATTAAAGCTAACCACTATGTATTCCTAACGTGAAAGGCCCTTAGTCTCTCTTTATAGGTCTGTGGTCGCAATGATGGCTCCTGAACCTATATAGAGAAACTTATATTTAGCCATCTAATTTTACTTTAATTGTTTTAGGAAATTTTTCAGGTCATCTATTTCTTAATGCTATGTCTTTCCTCCATATATTGGCTATCTCTTCTAGTCCTTTATCTTCCATAAATTTGATATGCCTGCCATTTATGTTCTCATTCCAATCACTGATAACACTGTAATACAAGAACAGGGCAAAGACAGAGACCTTTTCAAGGACACTACTTGAAACCTCTCTAGTCTGACGTCAATACTTTGACTTTAGTACAGTCACACATAAACCCATTAAAATGTACACTGTCTAGTTCGTATCTTTCCATTTCATTCACATGGATATTACAAAGGTCATATCAAATTCCTTCACAATCGCCACAGTCACTTGAAATGGATTTTCCTCTAGTCTTTATCTATGGTTAATATATAAATACTACATAATCTAGAAGTTAGCTTCTATCTATGGCTTACCCTCGCTTAACACTCAAGGAATGATAGAAGCTGTTATTATTTTTTTAATATTGTTGGAAAACTATTCTCCACGGATCTCTCATGTTTCTGCATGGTCCCGACTGTCTTTCAAGACAACTGTATAGCAATCTCCTTGGAAGATAAAGATAGTGCTTACCTCGGGAGCAAATGGCAGACATGTCTACCTCCCATTATAAAACCCTCAGGTTCCCTAAACTCAATGGTATATTCCTGGAATGGAACCACTGAGTGTGTAGACGTCCTCTGACTGTCTTTACATCGCCCTTTCAGAACTTGGGAAACTGGCACAAAAATGGAAATACTTTAGATACTGCTATTGCTGTGAGCAATAATGCATCCTTTGTCTCTGACTCACGAGTCTTGTGTCATTTATCAGCATCTACAAAACTGTGGCAGCCAACTTGGTAGGTCACAAGTAAGGTCAAGTCTTAGAAATGCCTAAGTTCTTGGTGATTATTATCATCAGTTCTAAGAACTCAGTTAAAATTCGGCATATTTTCCCCTTAGTAAAACTTGGCTATCAGTGCTTCTTCTTTTATTTTAAAATTTCACTAGAATCTCCCAACCTGTGTCTTTCTTTTCCTTCTATTTAGGAAAATATTTTTTAAAATTATCTCTTTTTAGTCTTTTAATATCATCTCCATTCTCACTGAATAATAACATAGTTTTATTAAATCTAAAGTTATCAAAGTACTTGGAAATGTACTTATATTTGGAATTATAAGGTGAGTGGCAGCTTGAGAACTCATTACTATCCCCTTTTGGTTTTCATTTCCCCTTTATGCAATTTGTCCTCCTTTGTTCCAGTCTGAAATTCATTCTCTTAGAACATGCGTGAAGTCTTGCTTTCATTGTGCCATAGTTGATATTACACTATCTGCCTTAAACAGTAACTATACTCTTGTTTAATTCTACTTTTCCTACCGGGGCAAAAAAAGCAATGGCTGCATTTTCCTGAGCGCTACCCTTACCTTTTAGTTACAAGTGTACCTTGAGGACGAGCATGAAACTTTTAAAGAAAGAGAGTAAAGTGGAATCCATTTCAAGTGGTCCTTGCAATAGAGTCGGGGATTGGAAACATCTGTCTCTCAGTCTGCCGTTAGCAGCGGGTGCTTGAGGCAGGAGGAGGAGGGATTCTTCTCATCACTGAGTTGGAACAGAAGGGAGAAGACTCCCTGCTGCGCTGGGGTGCCGTCAGACCTGCACTCCCCTGGCATGCAATACTGATGGGCACCATTCTTGGAGGAGGGATAGCAAGGGAAGAAACAGGCAGTAGGTGTCAAAAGAATTTATTAACCCAGTGAGGTGCAAGAATGTAATGAATAGGGAATTGGTGATGTGGAATTCATAACAGGGAATGGAAAACAAAGAAGTAATAATGATAAGAATCTTTTTGGGCTTTCAGGATGAAAGAAGTAGCACTGAAATTGGAAACATTTCCAAGCATATATGGAAGGAGCCACCTAGGGAAGGTTAAGATTTAACTACGTGAAACCAAAGGTCAGAGCGTTTAAATCCACATTTCCTGTATTTACATAAAGGGAGGATATTAAAATGCATAAAACAAAAATAGTATAAAATAAATATAAAAAAATCTGTTTTATGTTTTTGCAGAGAAGGGCTTTACTTCATTATGTCGCATGTGTTTTCTAAGATATTTAAGCAAACATTCTGTAAATATTAATTGCAGATGATATGGAAATAAACTGAAAGCAAAAATTAGCTGCAGAAACAGCAAGTAAGTAGAAATCCAGTAATGAACAATGATTAAAGTTTTAAAGGCTTTTCAAAGTCCAACAAGGATAATATCGTGATAAATGTCGGATGGGTTCTGAGGACTCTAGGACAAAGCCCTCGGAGAGGAGTTTTAGTTTCCTGTCAGATTTTCTTATCCTTTGCTTGCTGTTATCAGGGAGGACAACTCCTCCTACACATAAGTGCACAGTTCACAAAACTTTCATAAAAGCTATTGCATTTGCTGCCCAAGCACACCTGTTAAGGTAGTCAAGGTAAGTGTTTATATTACCTTTTTTTTTTTCCCAAAAGAGGAAACCGAAAGCTAGAGAAATTAACACACTTGCCCAAAGCCACAAAGCTAGTCACAGGCAAAGCTAGGATCCAAAAGCAAATCAATTGGTTTCTTTCACACAGTGGTATATTCTGGGTTGCTTATCTAGATTTACGGCCTTGAGAAATTTCTGTGATCTGTTTGCTACAGCAAGCTCAAAACTGCTTCCTGAAAAGAATCTTTCTCCATCTACCTCTGTGTAGAGACGAGATGCCTTCTATTAACACACATGTCTTTTGTCAGGTCCCTCAGGATGACAATCCCACCCTAGGCTCAGCTGCCTTTTAAAGCACACAGTTTCATGTATAACAGGCAACTTGAAATACTTGCACTCTAGGTATCTGACAAGGAATATCTAACTCACTCGCTATCAAAAGATCAATTGAGCAAAAAAATATTTATGGAAGCCACTTTGAAGGGCGTGCCCCCATTTCCCCAGACAGACCAAAATGTGTCCCTGGATTAAGCCTGAACAGCTAAATATTGTGCCCTGGATTGAACTGCTGAATCCTTGTGGAATTATTTTACTGAATTTATCCCTGGGCTTTATATTATCTACTCACACTGAGGGATACTAACAGAAGTAGCCCTATGTAGCTCACTGCTATTTTGATCTTTTAAATGTTGTTCACTGTATTAAAAAAAAAATTTTTTTTTTCTTTATGAGGAACCGAAGGAGAAATAATTGAGCTTCCTCCAGGCATATTTTTTCCCTTTTGGACACATGGATCTTATAACCTACCATGTTTCCCTCTTGAAAGCTTTGAAATAGTAAATTCATGACCTACTAATGAGAAATATGCCGGGAATTCCACCAAATATTTTATATTCTAACTGCTCACCTGAATTGATCTTATCTTTCTAATCTTATTTTTTCTATTTTCTCATTTTTTAATCCACTTATTTAAAAACAATTTTCCTCCCATTGAAAAGAATCACCTTGAATCATTTCTTTAGAAGTAGGACTTCAATAAATAAACACTGTGGAGAACAGTGAGAGAATAAGATTTAAATATACCTGGATTCCACACCCTTCCGCCCTCTACCTTCAGTCTTTTTATAGCTGTTACTTCAAACAAGAAATTCAGGACTCTACCTAAAAGGATAATATCACTGAGTTTCACTGAGAAATAATAAATGTCACCTACTATTATACAAAGTTCCAAACAATACATTAAAATAAATGAAAACTTTCTGCTATATGATTACATACAAAAGACATTTTGGCCCACTATCCTAACATTTTACTTTATTATTTATACTCAGTAAATATGACGATAGTCTTCATTGCCTCACCACTAACACCTTAAATGCTTCCTACTGGGATTTCATCCTCAAAAAAAAAAATCCTTAAGGCAACCAATGTCCTAAAGTTGACGAATCCAATAACTTTTAAATTATCATTCTCCTTCTTTACAGTTTAATTTTAGTAATACCTCTGTCAATCACTCCTCCATCTTGAAACTCTTTTTACCTTTGATTTGTTCCTATTATGATTACAATCATTCAGTCTTTCATTCAAAAATATTCACTGAGAAGCAACTATGTATTAAGCACCTTGCTAGATGCCAACTCTATTTATCTGCCTTATCCTTTCACGTTCTATTTAGTTTTGCCCATCACCCAAACCTTAAATAAGAATATTTCCCAAAGTTCTTTCTCCAGTCCTCTTCTTTCTGCCTCTGCACTTTTTCCCTGGAAGATCCACTCACTGGTGACTTCCCATTTGCGTCTCCAGCAAGAATCCTACGTCCCCTGTCGCGCACACCGTGCACAGCTAAATCAGAATTTGTCCTTTCTCTCCTTGAACCAGTTGCTGCTTCTGACCCCTTCGTATTGCTCTCACAATTTTCGCAGTGCCCAGGGCTTGATTCCTAAATACATTCTTTGTGTTTTGCCACACTTCTAATCAGTTGTGAAACACTTTTTCTTCTGAAACATATTTTTCTTTCCATTCTCCAGACTCAGGCCTGGCTCCTTCCCTCCACCCCTCACACCTTGATTACTGCCATGGGCCAACCAGGGCCCCCCAGCCTTTGAGGGGGGTCTTTCTGTTTCCTTTACCAATTCATCCTACACACCATCACCACATCAGTCTTTTAAAAGCACTGTTATTCCTGCAGCACTTGACTGCTCAAAGACCTTCCATGGTTCCCCACAGTTTATATTTGGAATGTCTAAATTGATTTTTTGGCCTTTTGAGAAAACTGCTAGGCAAGTACAGAATACAGAGAAAGAAAAAAATTAACGTTCATAACTTCAATTCGTTTTTCAATAAGAAATGATGAAAGGCAAAATTTCAGTCTGAGTCAGATTCATTTTTTTAAACTGCTGCTGGAAACAAGGCAAAAAGGTCCATGTTAGTGCCGTTAATTGTGGGAACTTTATCCACGGGGGCGTGGCGGGGTGGGGGGGAGGCTTTGCAGCCTTTCCAGGGATGTGTAAAGCAGAAGTAGAAATCACGAGCGCAGCCTCACAGCTCAGATCCCTTTTGGTCAGAGACAGCCTGTCCCGTTTCTGAAGCTCATTCAGGCTGCTCATCTACCATCCCGTGCTTTCTTTCAGAGCATATTCCGTAATGATAAGGCCCCCTCTTGTCACATTCACTTGCCACATGCAATTAAGTTCACACCTCCCTTTAGACAGTTCACAACACCAGATGACTAGCTGGATACCATCCAGCTGGAAAAACACCCAGTTTGGGATGCAATAAAGGCAATCAGAGAGAGGGAAGATGGAGAAAAACAATCAGAATTTTCCTATAAACGCCTTGAAGTAACATATCTCCTGTTGTCCCCACAGTGTCTTCTCTGAAAGAAGTTCTAAGATCAGGTTAGGCTAGAAAGGGTCTTTGGTGAGCAATAAAAAGGAACTGTGTCCCGCAATGCTCTATAATAAGAAGGCAGAGGCTCTGTTTGTGTACTGGGTGCTATGGAGGAGGGATGGCATGTCAGCAGAGGAGCTTTTCGTGGAGATAAGCTGGGTGTGAATTCTGCCTTCCCTCAGTTGCTAACTGTGAAACCTTGGCTCTGTGACCATTTCCCTGAGCCCTAGTCTTTTCATGTTCAAAGGTGGAGCTCATCATAACTTGCAGAGTTGTAGTGAGGAATAAATGAAATTAAAGTTTATTGTTTTGTTGACTTCCTAGACTTAAGAAAATGTTAATGCAGTTAAAAGTATATCGTGTGTGTGGATGTACATCGTAAATAGCACCAAAAAATTGAGGCAAAGCATATTCTTCCAGTATTCGAAAACTATCGTCAGACTACCCAAAGAATTCACTCATGTCATTGACGAATAAGTGAAGTTCCAAGGTATATCTTTTTTGTTTCACTTTGGTCTTAAATGTAAAAGAAAATAACAATGAACATGCAGGTCAGAACTGCCTCTGTTCATCAATAACATAAATTCTTTGCTAAATCAGATAGCGATAAAGCATTTATTCATAGCCTGACTGAATTATAACCGTAAAAGAGCTTGGCAAAACTCAGTGAAAGCCTTCTGGGAGAATCAATTGACTATATGAAATTTATAATAAAAAGTATTGTATATTTTATCATCATTTGTCAAAACAAAAAGTATGCTGACTATATGGTAGCTATGTTTTGTATTATCACTATACCCTAAGACAACATTCTTGTCATTGTGTTTTTATAAGAAAAACGTATCTAGTTCACAACAGAAAATTAGTGGAGAGGACTTCCTCATTTATTTGCGACAGTTGTCTTTTGTTTCTTCCTTGTTTCATGGTCTTCTGTGCGTATATATTTTTTTGAGATCTTGAGGTTCCTCTAGCTTCATTTTTATCAACAGAATTCCCTCTGCACCTAACTTCAGGTGGTAGGCATAGCAAGAGTGATTTATAGTTTCCTTTTCTTTAAAGTCAAAGGCAGAGGAAACTAAAAGCAGAAGTGTCCGGCTTTATCAATTTCCTGTTTTCTCCCTCCTTCATCCAAAGTGTAAAATCATCCTGGTCAGGGTGCGACTAAATTGTGGGAAGAAAAATCATACGAGGCACCTGAGTGCCCATGTCTTTCAGTTTCAGCATGCCCTGTAGCAGCCCCTTAAGGCTTGATCATCTAAAGATAATGGTGATCAGATGAAAAATAAGAGACCACGAACACCTCACTACGTCTCAGCATAAAGCACAAGCCAATACTCATTTCTGTTTAAACAAAACGTCCATGTTGGCAAAAGGCCTTGAGGGATGGATGTACTTAGTTTAGTGCTAACCTTGACTCTGGACAAAAGAAAGAAGTAAACAAAAATATAAAGGGATCTTGGAGTCTGCTAATCTTCATTTCTCCTGCTGCAAAAGAAGGGCACTCTGAGGGCCTGTGAATGTTACTTTGCATTGAGAATGGAAAAATTAATATTTGATGTGAGCAAATACAAGCCTCTTTGTGATTTTCTCTTGCTCAAATTTAAGGCACATGAATAACGCTCAAGGAATTTTTATTATTTTCTTAGACAGGCTAGTGTTTGTGTAGGTGAAAGTACACCACCCGAAGAAAACAATGTTCTGGCTCCTACAGACTACAAATACCAACATCCCCACCTGAGAGCATGATGGAGGAGCTTTTCAGCTACTGAAGAACGAGACTCAAAAGAGATGTTTTCCTGAGGATGACAGAGGGGAAGAGAAAAGGTATCATGCCTTACAGTGAAAACCTAGTTATACATTTGTCACTCATGCTTTGCATTCAGAGCTCAGGGCAGAGGAACCAATGCCTTTCCCCCTTAGGAAAAATAATGATAATTACATGTAAGGATCTTCATGTCAACGTCATCTCTTATTTTAAGATCTCAGTGCACTTTAGAAGCATTCATCAGTCAGGCCTATAAAGCACTGTTTAACACACACACTTTATGTGAGAACTAATCAAGAAAGACCAGAAACAATGTGTTAGAAGCCAAACTGAAAAGTGAATTTAGGACTTTGAAACTCCTCTTGCTATTTTTACTTAAAGTAACTTCGTCTTTACGATTATGACACATTCAAAATAGCCCTTAGATTCAATCTAGTTTTAATCAACCCTAGATCCATTTAGAAATATAGATTTTATACATGCTAAACATAAGAAGGAGAGGTCGATAACACTTAAAAGCTAGAAGACAGTCCCGAAAAGAAGAATCTGCAGGTGAGAATAAAGTGCTAGGCTGAGGTGGGGATGGCAAATCAGGGATTAAGGGGTTGTCTAATTCTCTGTGGCCTTTAACCCTATAATGGCAACAGGATGGATTCCCGAACCAGGCCATGTGAAGCTGATGTCTCTTTGCATCTCTTGCACAATCTATGGATCACATTTCTGGCCATTTTTTTTTCTTCAGTTAACATGGCCACATTTCCAATTGGGAAAAGATCTCTGGCCTTCTGCCCATATTTTAAGATCCGCAGAAGTGTCCGGAGCTTCAAAGATAAAGAGAAGTAAAAACTGACCTTTTCCAGGTCTCGGTGAAAAAGGACATGCCAGAAGCAGGGCAATAAGGACAAAAGTATGTTGGGTTTATTCTTTCTCATGTACAATTCTCCTCCAAGTCAGACATTGATAAAGTCAAGTGCACCAGAAAAAGCATATTTACCTCATATTTTCCTTCCTGTGTACAGTCACATACATTTCGTAGACTCTCCCTTGGGGAATGGCCCCAGCGGGAACCAGCATGCTTACTCCTGAATAGCAAAAGAGAAAAGCAGTCACATAAGACCTAGGAATCAAAAGGGAACTTCCCAGAATGCCTCTGAAGCAAGTGAAAAGGAATGAGGAGATTCTGTGGCCACACAGCCATAATCCTGCTGCTTTTTCTCTAAAGACGTGTACATATTCATACCTGCCCTGCTTTCCTTCCTTACTGGCCTTATTTGTTACCACAGCTCCCTCTGAACTGTTATGGAATTACTTCAAGGAATGATACAATTTTTAAACTCCTGTTTTATTTAAGGAATAGACAGATGGTTTCACTGTTGTTTTCCTTGTAAAAGGAGGGGAAAACCAACAACTGCTCTTAAAATCTCAAACAGCTGTAATGATGTATCGCTTCTAATTAAAAAAAAGAAGTCCCCACAAGATTCAAAGTCAGGGAAATGCTAACCTCAACAGTATCAAAAAATGTTTATTTCTGAAGTATCTGGTTAGCATCAGTGTTTTCCTGCAACAGAATAATAATTGGTGAAGAACTGCTTTCATCATACATAACTCTAGAGAGTGAACACAACTGCTAGTTTTAGTCACAGCAGGTCAAGCAAGTTTTTACTTAGTTGCTAATTGGTGCATTTTGTAGGACTATTAGATCGAGCTCTGTTCTAAGTTAACTGTGCTGATAGCAGTGGTTTGCAACTTGAGCTTGCAGCGAAATGACCTGCAGGTTTTGCTAAAGCCCAGATTACTGGATCCTACGCCCAGAGTTTCTATTCAGGTCTGGGGAAACCGTAGTTCTAACAAATCGCCAGGTGATGGCAATGATGGTGGTCTGTAGACCACACTGTAGGAACCATGGGCTTGCACCGCTGCGGTGTCATCAGAGAGTGATTCACGGTGGGCAGCAACTTGAAGATACTTAGCTCCATGATTTTATTCTAATAAATGCAGTTAATTTCAACTCAATAAAACGTTACAGACATGATTGTGAGGACAGTGTTTTGCATGCTGTGAATGCCAAGAAGTAAAAGACAGCATTCTGCTTATTTAATTAGCAAGGCAATGGAATACGCCATGTGAGCACAAGACAATAAGGAACCTGCCCAACCACGTCGGAAAGTCTCAAGAGTAAAGGACAGAGAGTTAAAGAGGTATAGTTATTCAAAGCCTTTGTATATCTGGTTCAAAGTGTTGAGGCATGACCTTCTTGAGAAGGGAAGTAACATGTGCCTTGTGGTGCTGTGGGAAGTGGGATGTCACGCTCGTGTCAGGATGGTTTGGTGAGGCACAGAGTGGAAGCAGGAAGACCACACACGAGGCACCCAAGCCTCAGTCTTTTTATTTTTTCCAATGGGAACAATGAAATGTACCTTTATGTTTGTTACGGGGATGAAACAGACTATGGATGTAAAGTAACAAGAATAAGGTCTGACACATTATTAGGTGACTACCGTTACTGTATTAAATAAAATAATGCATGCAGGTCACCGATGCCCAGAACATATTTAAAACATGCTAGCTCCCTCCTTTCCGCTTAAGAAGACTTTATAATAATTCATATGTGAAAAAGTGACAGATGTAGAAATGCAAAGGAGAGGTAGAATCCAGTGGATATCATGAAAAAATAAAACTGTCTTGGGAATAATATGGTGTTTAAACAGTGAAAGAACAATAGAGTCTATTTTGATCTATTCATTTGGTAGACTATTAAAATATATTTAAAATCATGATTTTAAAACGCATGCAATAGCATGAGAGTGAGAAAAATCTGAATAAAAGCACTTTATGTAATGTGTGATCTCAGCTATGTAAAATATATTTTAAAAAAGGAAAAACGGGGGCTTCCCTGGTGGCGCAGTGGTTGAGAGTCCGCCTGCCGATGCAGGGGACACGGGTTCGTGCCCCGGTCCGGGAAGATCCCACATGCCGCGGAGTGGCTGGGCCCGTGAGCCATGGCCGCTGGGCCTGCGCGTCCGGAGCCTGTGCTCCGCAACGGGAGAGGGCACACAAAGGGGGAGGGCGCCGGGCCCACCAAAAAAAAAAAAAAAAAAAAAAAAAAAAAGGAAAAATGATATTCCATTAAATATTTCAATTTATTAAAATATACTTTTAAAGATATGGGGTAAAAAATTGCCAAGGTGCTGAAATGGGGGACTGAATTACAGGAAGAGTCAAAGACAAGTTCATATTCAGACGTGAAGACCAACTGGTTCTGTATATTGGCTCTATGGCTGTTTACAAATTATATTCTCTTCTTATGCTACATATAAACCTTAGTTCAATCAAACTGTTTCTTCTTACTGTGTTCACAAAATAATCTGTCTGATCCCAAAGAGCTACTGTACATTTACAGAGGAATCCATTAAGCCCTCTCATAACTGATAGTTCCCAGCCCATTGCAACTACTGATTAATGAATACCAAACTTTAATCAAACGTTACGAGTCACCAACTTCAGCTGACTATTTAAGAGCGTTATGGGGCTTTATGCTCTAGAAGCAGATAACTAAACAAACTGAAAGCTGAGTAATACTACAAAAAGACACGTGACGAAGCTGTGATTCTCGGTAGATACATCAGAGGTTGGAGTGAGTACCTTCTATATACCTTGAGCCTGAAGACCGTGTAACAAAGAGTTAACAAATGAAGACCTGATGTCTATTATCATGTCCTCTGATCATCTAAGAATCCGTATTCTGAAGTACTGCTTCCTGTAGGAAATTGGAACTGAACCAACTGATATGTTTTCTAATTAATTTGTCCTTTTAAAGTGTGATGACAACAGTGAGGGCTTCTGTCTTAATGTTGCCTTCTGAAGCGCTATTAAAAAGAAGGTCAATGACAGTTCTAAATCACGCCTCAGCAGAAAGTTGTGAGTGTAATATTTCTAGAGGAAGTGTTTTCAGAGCTGGTTGGAGAAAGATAAACGGTTTTGCTGATTTTGACTGAGGTAATGTTTGGTTTACACCGAAAGTAGATTTGGGTTAGACAGGATACATTTAACTTTTCAGGCCTCATGAAAACAAATGATAAAGATTTGGGCACAAGAATAAGTTTTCAAGCTCTGTCTCTGCAATGTAAAGACCTTTAAGAATTACCTGAATTGGGAATGATAAGGTGACCGCCGAGGGAGTTGAAGGTGCCAAATGCAGTGCAGGATGGGTCCGTCTGCCTTGCTAGACTCTGATTCTTCAGGTTGAGGGCCTCATTCTCCAACAAGGATTGGGTCATCTGAGGGGACAGCTTTGATGCAAACTCAGAGAGGTCATCTTGGGGTGTGACAGCCCCTGAGGTATTGTACACTTTGATTTTCAGGTTAGGCAGTGGATCCAGAATTGGAGAGTTGGTCATTGGGATTTTGTCCGAAACATCATGCAAGGCATAAACGGGTCCTCTGTACATGGCTGCAGCTGACGTGAGGTCTGGGGGTACTGCCAGGAGATCTGAGTCAGAAGGAGAAGGAACGTCCATTTGCATTCTTCATTCAAGCAACCTACACTAGCCAGACGCCCCCCAACACTTTCTGAGCCAAGAGCAAAGCAAGTCAACAAATATTAGCACTGGATAGACTCTAAAATTCTGCTGAGAACAGCGCAATTAGATAACTAGGATCTGTTTTATTATTGGCTACAAATAAACAGACAAGTTCATTCTGTATTTCGCCTTGAAGTCTACTTATTGTGTCTATGGTACTTAGTTATTTCAACAAATTGGATTCGTGATCCTCACTAGCTGACTAGGTAACAGTTTCTCCTGTCTATACTGGATTTGGGTTCATCTGTAGACCACTGTATTCATAGCAATACAAGATGTCTTATCAAAAGGAAAAAAAAGGAAACTCAAGAAACCAATCAACCAATCTGTGTACTCTTCAAATAAAAGTTTAAAAGTATGACAGAGAGGGCTTCCCTGGTGGCGCAGTGGTTAAGAATCCGCCTGCCAATGCAGGGGACACAGGTTCAAGCCCTGGGCCGGGAAGATTCCACATGCCGCAAAGCAACTAAGCCCGTGCGCCACAACTACTGAGCCTGCGTTTTAGAGCTCATGAGCCACAACTACTGAAGCCCGCGTGCCTAGAGTCCATGCTCCGCAACAAGAGAAGCCACTGCAACGAGAAGCCCACACACCGCAACAAAGAGTAGCCCCCGCTCGTCGCAACTAGAGAAAGCCTGCGTGCAGCAACGAAGACCCAACGCGGCCAAAAATAAAATAAATAAATATATTAAAAAAAAAAAAGTATGACAGAGCAACCTGTTAGAGAAGGAAAAAAAAAAAGATCTGTGCACCTTGTCAACTCTAATTTGTTATAATCAACAAAACAGACGAAAATCTCTGTCTTCATGGAGTTTACATTCCAGCTGATGTAACTGCATTCCAACCTGGTGATTTCACTGATTTTGAAGACACACAGGGAGGCTGCTTACATGCATAAGTCCAAGTGGGAAGTGCAATGTCAACTGACCTTGCCTTGCTGCCTTGATGTTCACAGGCTGAAAGCCTCCATTGAGTGCAGAAGAGTCAATAATATCAGACTCAAAGTCACGATGATTCTTCCGATACACAAAGAGGGCCACAACTACAGAAATGGCCAGGCACACTATCACAGCTATCACAATGCCAACATACAGAGCAACATCATCGGAATCAGGAGCAGCTAAAGGGGAGAAGGAGACATTGAATTAAATGGTTAGAGAAATTGCCCACAGTACACATAGGTATTGCTATCACTTTTTTAGACATTTATTGCCTTTTTTATAGGTTAACTTCAAAGCTATATAAAACTGTGGTCTTTCAGTGGAAAATTATCTCTGATTTCTTTCTTTTTCTTTCTCACTCTACATCTATCCACTCACTAAATTATCTTAAACTGGGCAACGTAACAGACCATTTATTACAAGGCGTAAAAAGAAACTGGAGCTAAAACCCTCTCAACCCACAGGAAAAAAAAAAGTTTATTACTAATTTCAGGTGGAAAAGTTTGGAAGGCAGCTTTGAATTCTCTTATAGTTCTTTATAAACATAAACACTCTATTAGAAACGTCTGGCATGTTCTGAATCTGTATATTTATTGAACCAGAATATTTTTCTGAGTATCATTCCAAGTCACAAATTACTTTCCACAGCACTCTTCGCACTTTCCCCTAAATCAGTGAAGGGGTGGGTGGGAACAATGGAACTAAGCAAAGCAAACATTGGAAGCAAACATGTTGGGTTTGAAAGGTGGGCTTTCAGAAGACCCAGATCTGGGGAGCAGAGGTTAATGTTGATAACTCCAGGCTTTTGCTACAGATTCGGTATTACCTCTGAGAACCCTGAGCTTCTCACGGTTACTTGTCAGAGATTTACATTTGAGCTACTCATTACTGGAATAAAATACAGCTCTATGGTGTACCCAGTAAGATAAAGGCCTGGTTCAGCAATCAGAAAGGTCAGCCTACTCCCCAAAAAGGCAATTAAGCATTTGATTAACATGGTGTGAGGTCAGCTGGGAGGTCTATCTCTGGGTAAGGCAAGAAGAAAATCCTGTAAATGTTGCATGTTGCCTTAGTGGCATCAGAAAATGCTCTGATCCAATGGCAAATGGTGATAAAGGCTGATAATTTAAAGACAACAAACCGATAAAATTAAACCTTTCCTGAATCCCTCAGACATCTTTGAGTCTCTATCTTTAGTCTTCCGTGACCCACAAAAACCGTCAGCAAAATTAACCAAAGCTGTTCCCGGCACTGTGAAAGGTGATTAAACTGGTACTTCAGATGGTCAAGAACAACCTTTTATGCTCAATTTTATACATGTGCATTTTGCAGGAAGGGAATTTTCAGGTTGGTAGGTCCCATGGCTTCCTAAAAGTCACGGAACCACTACTCTCTCCTAAGACTCACAGCCACGTGGTTTATGTGGTGAAACGACTCTTCATTTTGATTGCCACCGGCCCACGTGATCACCCACACTCTCATGTCATGTATCTTCAACACAGTGACAGTAAAAAAGAATTCCCTATGGGAAATCGCTCCATCTCTTTTAGGATTCTGTGTTTAAATGTACTGTATGTAAAAGAATCCCTTCTTTTTAAACAACTGTCTTTCCCAAAGTTTCTATAATACCTGCTCAAGCATCAGTCAAGTCAATATTGACGGATCTTTTCAGGAAACCAGTGACATACCAAGCCCTCCTGGTTGTGTGAGCACCACTTTCAAAGCGCGGACTTCACTTTGCTGCTGGGTTTTATTTGAGGCCCTACAGCAGCATTCTGAACTCTGGTCAGAAAGTGTATCTAAATCCTTAATGTTTTACTTTACCAGGCTGTAATTACTTATTCAATATTCATGATTTCTAAATCAACAGATCTGCATTTTCTCAGCCCTTTTCTTTTGAGCATTTGAACGCTGCCCTTTATTTAGATCCACGTATTTCATGATATGGTTTGTCAGCTACTGGGACTTAAGCTTTGAATGGGAGACTGATAGATTTTAAAGCTGGCAGAGGCTTGAAATGACCCTTTCTTCTTTTCAGCAGTGAAAATCTAATTTGTTTTTCATGTTAGAATATATTAGGCGCCTATTTCCTGTGTGCACATCTGTGATCCAAAGAAAGGTAAACTTGAACTGGGGGCAATGACGTTAAACGATTATTCAGCAACATAAAAACCAAACATCAAACTTACAAGAAAATCCATATTCATTCTGGGTTCTCTGCTCAGTTGAAATAGGATAAATGAAACCTTGAAAAGAAACAAAAAAATGAAACAAAAATGGGAACAAAATCAAATTAATGAGGGAAACAAAATGAGAAGCATGAAAAATGGTTTAATTAAAATAAAAGGAGAAGAAACCTGGGTCCTTTAAAATTCTGGTTCAGTACAGAATTATGATTTTGCATCTCCTGTCTGCTCTGGAGCCTCACTAAGAATTAATAAGTAGGCAGATTGAATTTCCGAGCCCAAACTGGTCTCGAGTCACTAACTTTGGAGTGCTTAAAGTCTTTCTTTTATTGAGCATAAACTCTAATGAATCTAATTTATTTCAGACATCAAGGGTCATTAGCATAAGGAAAATCTTTTTTCCTTATCCCTGCCATATGCCTTAATTCCCAGGACATATTCAGTAAGGGTCTAAACAGTTTTTTCCTCTTTTATTTAATCATAACAGCTTGCTCTCGGTCTAATAGAACTAAAGAAGGCCTGTCGTCATTGGTCAAAGGTTAAATATCCATTTACAGAGCTGAGTAAGACCACCTCTCCTCCTTCCATCTCAAATCTACCTTTTGGATTTTCAGTTGTTTCTTGTCCCTCCATTTAATAGGAATCCAATAGGTTTTGCCCAGGGACTGAGCAGTTTGTCAATGCAATGGAAACTGGATGCTTTTTACTTGAAATCGTTCAAAAATCAATAAGGCCTAGAGGTTATAAGGCTGTTTATTTTAGGGCTTCAGAGGAATAGTGTAAATTGGGCAAAATAAAAACCTCATCCCAACAGTAAATGCAGAAATAACACTAGCAGTTTTACTCTTCTTTCTTTTTAGTGTATTCCAAGGAGGAAACTGATGACGCTGGTGGTGATGATGACGACTGATGATGATAACAGTAAATAATAGTAATAATGTGAAGTAGAAGACTGGGAGAAAACATTTTTAAAATGTGGAACATAAACTTCTTGAAATGAAAATCTGTGGAAAAATTTCAAGTATCACATAGCTGGCACCCACGGTTTCCTAATATTTAACATTCTGTAACATATGAATTAATCAAATGACACAGCACCATTTGGATTAATGGAATGAAGATGAATAAAAGCCATGTGAATTAAACTTTCCGAGTAATACTCAAGGGCAAAAAATGTAGAGAAACTGCAAGAATCACAATTAATTGGGTCAAAATTAAAGGCCTCTAATGCTTTAACACCAAAGGTAACTCTAAATCGTGCCTTATGTAGATCTTCCGTAATTTGCTGAACACGCAGTTCTTACAAGCTATTTACCTATTTTGGGGAACTAATTCGGGAGAAACATGCAGTGCTACCTTAATGAAAGAGAGGTTTGCTGTAGCACAGACAGGTTTGCTCTCAATTAATTTTTAATGATTTATTTTAGAGCAATGATTGCAACCTCCTACTCAGTTTTATAAATATTATATTCCTTATTCCAGTTGTCTGAGTCCATGCATTAGGTTTGATTTTCATTTTTAAACACTTCTGTCTGGGAATAACCTTTTTCCATTTGTATTCTGTGAACTCAATAAAAGGACATCTGGGACATACACAGGCACAAGAAAAAAGGTTATTTTTGAAACCCAAAGACTTAAGACAATATAATTTCACTGCTAGTCCAGGGGACCAGATAAGTGATGTCATTGTTGTAGGGGTAATTTTAAGTGGAAGGACGTCAAAAGATTTTTCTTCTTTTGTTTTCCTTTGCACGTGAGAGGGCCCAGAAACAAGTGTCAAATAGGGTATTTGGGGATGGTCTGATGTTCACCATGAAAATTTTGATAAGAATCAGGGTGGGCCTGCTGGAGTAAGCAGAAGAGCTGTATCTTGTAAAGGCAGAAGCCGATCTCCAGAGAGATAGGTCTGAAATTTCACCCTGTGAAGCAGTTCTGGGTTCTCCTTGGCTTTCATCTCTACTTCCCAACAGAATCCCGGCTCTTGACAGGCAGATCAAGGAATAATAAAAAGGAAATTTATAATCTCTACTTTCCCATGTTTCTGTAGATCTGGACTGCTCAATAAATACTTTTGTACCTTGTGGTAATTTATCTGAGACTTCTATTTCCAGGCACAGAACTGGAATCTATTCATTCATTCATTCATTCACCTAACAAACAACTCTCGAACCCTATTACTATATGCTGGGTTCTATTTTCGGCATAGGGGCACAATGACAAACAAGATGGGAAAAGTCACTGCTTTCATTCTTGTTTAACAGAAAATAAACAAGTAAACAAAATTATCAAGGTCATTTCAAATGCCAAAAAAGTCCTCTTGGAAAATAAAAAAAAAATGTAACGTGATTGGAGATTAAAAAATGACCAACTTAGGGAATCAGGGAAGAATTTTCTGTTGAAATGAAATTTAAACTGAAGCTTGCACAAGGAGAAAGAATCAGCCAAGTAAAGATCTGGAGGGATCAATGTTCCATGAAGAGGGACAGTGGATGCAAAATTCCTGACATAAAAACGAAGCAGGGCTTCCCTGGTGGCGCCGTGGTAGAGAGTCCGCCTGCCGATGCAGGGGACACGGGTTCGTGCCCCGGTCCAGGAGGATCCTAAAATGTGTAATAAATTCAGCAGGTGAGGGCTTCCCTGGTGGCGCAGTGGTTGAGAGTCCGCCTGCCGATGCAGGGGACGTGGGTTCGTGCCCCGGTCCGGGGAGATCCCACATGCCGCGGAGCGGCTGGGCCCGTGAGCCATGGCCGCTGAGCCTGCGCGTCCGGAGCCTGTGCTCCGCAACGGGAGAGGCCACAACAGTGAGAGGCCGGCATACTGTAAGTAAGTAAAGTAAGTAAGTAAGTAAAGTAAGTAAGTAAGTAAATAAAATAAATCGAAGCAGTCGGATGGTAGTGAGTGAAAGGAAAGAGGGAAGGGGTAGGCTCAGAGTGGGTAGCAGCCAGATGTTGTAGGCCTGGTGGTCCACCAGGAGGAGTTTCAATTTTATTCTAACTGAAATGTAAATCCTGTCATCAGACGTAATGCTGAAAAGATCACTTTGGGCAGCAAAGTGACAGAATTTTACGGATGGTTTCTACAAAACTTGGCCTGGGAGATGTCTGTCAATAGGTGTATCAATATATTTAATGAAGTGTTTGCACGTGAGGTTCCTCTAAAATTTAAAAAAAAAAAGTCTATTAGTTATTTCTCACAGCTAATAGTGACCAATCTAGCCACACTGTTATTTTCCTACGTGGGAAAATTTAAAACAGACAAGTATTAAGTACACTCACCAATGTGGTTCAACACCCCAATTTACTCTGTTAAAGAAACACTGATAAAGAGTTTTGGAAGGCAACTCTGTAAAACTTTTTCCATCCTTTTCAAAACCCTTCTGCAACTACACAACTAAAACATCACTTAGGAAGCTGGGTATCAGAATAGAAGAGGATTACTGTTCTATCCCCCAAATGAGGGGAATATAGAACCACTTTCTAGAGTTTGTTTTTATACTTCTCCATCCGATCCATCTTTCACGGAACAACAGGGAACCATTTCTTCAGTTAATGAGGTGATCCTGTTGAGAGCAGTCCTAGCAATAATGAAAAATCGCATCTCTGGCAGAACACAGGGCAAAATCATTGTTTTTAGTGTCACTATCAACAGCCTGGTTCATAAGTTAGGGATTTCAGTTAACTTTTCTACTGCTTGAAAGGCAGGTCAATTGAAAAAGCACCTCAGCTATTGGCCAAGGCAGTGAAACTGAGTTTTTCAATCTCATGGACTTCAGTTTGAATCCTAGCCCTGTCAGTTCCTTAACTATGAGAGCTTGGTCGAAGTAGATACTTCATTTCTCTAAGCATCAGTTTTCTAATCTGTGTAAGGGATTATAAATATGCACTTCCATATAGTTGTGGAAAGGATAAATGAGATTTATAAAGTGCTGGTACATTGAACGCAATCAGTAAGTGACAACCATATCAATATCCTTATGATGCGCCTTATAAGTACAGAGACGATGGCTCTTAAGAGCAGTAGAGTTGACACAGCCTATTATTCAATAAAATCTGTAGGAAATTTGTTTGAATTTCAGGATTCCTAGTTATGACAGAGACAAGGAGCCCAGTTTTTCTGAAAAGCCACAAAAAATGGCTTTCTTTTAAGTACTGTCTACTCTTTCACCCTCTCCTTTTAAAGAGGTTTATTCCTGGCCTTTGTGGCTTCTGGCAAAGATACAAGGGCATGTTTCAGAAGCAAATTTCCAAGGCCAGAGAGCAACTTGATACTAAAATGATTTCTCAGCCAGAGGTGGTGCCACTTCTAAATGGGGTGTTTGGAAATAGGGCAGAAGAGGTGTTTTTGCTTCTCATAATGATTAGGGGGTTGTCTGAGGCATTTGGTGAGTGAGGGCCAAGGGTACTAAATGTCCTGCAATGGGAGGAACAGTCTTGCCATGGAAGAATCGTCTGGAACAAAATGTACCTCCATTGATAACAACTTTCAAAATCACCTCCCATGGACTGACAGAAGGAGCACAGAACAACAGTGGGCTGCTCTTAAATAGTTGGTGAAATGCTTCTATGCTAAGCCACGTCATAACTGCTCAAAACATCTGTTTAAGAGATTATCCAGTTCAACTTCTATTCAGACGAGGAGAATCGGTCCCCAAAACGGGAAGTGATATTTTCAAGTTAAGGAAAGTGCTGAGACTCAAAGTTGGTTTCCATCCTCCTGTGAGTAAAGCTGACAATGTGCAGGTTTTGCACCGTCCAGCCCTGGGAGGCCCTGTTCACGGTTGTGTCTACCATGGATCTGGATTGTTAATGTAACAATGTTGCGGCTGACGGTAGTTAAATGACTTGAGGAAGGAATGACTTTCCTAATTTTCACCAAGTCATCCTTTAGACTAGAGATGGGGTTTGCCCACATTTTTCAGCTGATGTTCAACTGTTATAAAAGATGAAAGCCCATCCCAAGCGTCTTAAAAACGAAAGTGAGCCTTCCTTGGTTTTATACACCAGCAAGTAATATCAAGTTATCCTTAAGTACATGGCCCTTAATTGTGCAATGTCTGAATACAGCCTGTTTGGTGGGTTTATATTTGGGAAATCTCCAGAACAACACCAGGAACTATATGCAAATCTTCATTTCCCTAATAAACACCAACTAGATATTTCTAGTCTTTTAAATTTTCTTGTCATGCAATATGAATAATAGACAATAGTAAAAATGATGATTTTATGACTAAATTTTTAAAAAGATAATGCAAACTGTTTTTCTGCCATAAGTAGTGTTTTAATAGAAAAGTTATCAAGCAAATATGCCGATGTGAGAAACGTTAGAACTTCCAAGCATCACTAGCCAGGTTTAAATTCCTCAAAACCAAGTCTATGCCCTTACTAACTCGCAAACCCCCAGGATGTTAGAGTTAAAATAGATCATTTTTAGAATTCCTTCTTCTAACCCCTCTGTACCTGCAGACAGAGGAGCCAGAGCACAGAGCAATGAAGGGACTTGCCTCACATCACAAAGCTGGTGAAACAGCAAAGCAAGGGGCAGATCCCAGCTCTTAGGCTACAGCCCCGTCATTTTTATACGTATTGTTTAATGAATAGATTTGAATGAGGAGAGACAAGGAAATAATAGAAAAGGGCTTGATATGTTCATGGCTTAATTTGCAATTCAGTTATTGAATGAGGTAATGCTAATTATTTAGACTAGAAAATAACCTCTCCATTTGAAATGTTATCATTGATACCCATGAGAAAGTTAAAACAGAGATTTTCGCCCTTAAATAAAACAACTTCTAAATAGTGTCTTCTGTTGCAAGTGTGGGGTAAGCAAAGAGGTGTACCATACTTGGGCATCTCTACTCTAATGTAATTGGAGAGCTGTGCTAGAATGATGTCGTTGTTAATGTATGATAATCACTTTGTATTTGGCACAGAACCTACCATAAATGTAAATATTTAAAAGAGAAACATTGTTTCCCTCAAAAATGATGCCAACAGGAAAAAAGGAATAAACATCAAAAATTGAAGGGACACTACACATAAGAAGAAAATCACATTTTAAAGCAATGAAAGCTGATCACCACTTGCTTTCAGCCTCCAAGAGCCCACATGGAAAAAGGCTTATTTCAAAATGAGACAGATGTGAGTTCATATACTGGCTCTTATACTAACTTGTGGATGCTGGTGGGCTCTTTCAATTTTATGCCTCGGCTCCTTCCTTACCAAGATAGAGCTATTATTAGCGGGATATCAAAAGTTCTGTTTGTAAGATTATTTTTTGTACCTTTTGAGTTTTATTAAGTTGAACTCAGGTCAATTTTGCTTCAGTTTTGCCACGTCTAACATAGTAAATCGGAGTTAGAAGCAATTAACGCCAGGGCCTTAAGTCATTATATTAGGTGGAAAGTGAATAAAATTAAAATTACATATGCAATTCCTTTAAGCTAAAATATATATATGATACAGTAATTTTTACACTCTCTAGAGTTTGAGAACCATTGAGCCAGATTTAAGAGAGACATAAAAGGAAAGTCTTTACGTAGCTGTCTTGGAATTAACTCTGTCTTTAGATTAGCTATCAAGTTTGTAGCCAAAAGGAAGATGGGTGGAGTTTTTTTTTACGGTGTTCCTGCTTGCCTTCAAGGTTACTTATTATATTTCAATATGGAGCTGTGTCTATGGCCTTAATACATGGAGACAGATTTTATGATATTGTGAAGATTAAATAAAATAGATGATGAATTCATATCTCATATGGGGAGTAGCATATAAATTATGAATATGACATAGCTCAATTCTAATTTATAAAAGCATTAAGTGTGTTCTGTAAAAGTCCTTGTTTTTAAATCATCAAGCTTTTGGTTAGTTTTAGAATATTTATCTATCTGAAGTACAATAGGCCACTTCAGAAGATCTGTCCTCACTTTTATGACCCTAGCATTAGAAGAATCTCTCTTCTCCATGGATTTTCCTCTCTCCTTGACCTGGCTGCTTGGTCTTTCATTTTGCCAGTGACCTTACACCAAGCCAACATATGTGACTTTTCTCATTCCAATTACATTTCTTCTGATGCAAATGTTCTCATTAAAAACCTCAAGGGCTATTCAAAATAAACATGACCAGATTTTTTTTTTTCTTTTAGGTTGGTTCTTATCTAACCAGCCCATCAGGACTGCACTAATGATGTCAAAGGTCAGGTCTGTCAAAGACCCTCACAGTCATTTATTATAATTTACCACTCTTCTGAGGGTTTGTTTATTGACAAGGGCTTAAGGAACTCCAAATAAATGAATACATAAATCCTAGGACATGACAACAAAAATTGAAAAGAACATTTGCTTATCACTGATGTCAGTTATCTAAATTGCCACGGTAATTTGTGCTCCAGCTTTCACAGGACAGTGGGCCATGCTTCACTAACTGATCCTCAGCCCTGTTCCTAACACTGACAACCACACCCTTCTGAAAGTGAACAGCAGGGAATGGACATCTCAAATATAAAACCCTTATCTCGTGACCCACAGAAGGTGACGAATAAATGTCTGAAATTTAATCCAACAGTTGAGTAAAATCAAACCCACAGATCAGCTGCCCAAGCGTTTTCAGTGCAGTATTTTCTATTCCCATCAACGCTCCTTCAGAAAAAGGATAAATTATTAAATCCAAAGGCAGTGATAAATAAATCCATAGTATTAAAGACATCTGATAGAAAAAGTAAAGTGATGAAAAGTCCTGAAGTAAAGAGGCCAATTCCTAGCATACATCACCCTATCTGCTGGGTTTTTAGGCAAAAAGAAAACAAGCAAAAGCGCTGGCCTGCCCCTATGTGATCTTGAAGGAGTCCTAGCTTTGCTGCAGTTGTGAAAGGTGGTACCTTTCTTAATCCCCTCAGAGTTTACTTTGCATCCTGGAAACTGAAGACTTTGCATTTGTTCTCTCACACCAATCTGTTTGGGGCTCCCTAGGTGTTCAGCAGGTTTCTGTGGGCTAAAGTTCCTAACCACATCCGTGCTTTCAAAATCAGGAAAATGTTTTACCAGAAAGGAAAAAATGAAAAAGTAAACCACACTCATTATACCGGAGACAGCAGAGCACTGTGTCGGGCAGCCAGTCCACAGACAGAATATTTATTTCCCAGCTGGGATACTTCGCATATCAAGGACTATACAAACACAGCTATGACATCAACTTCTTCCAAACTATAGATAAAAGCACTCACTGTCTGACACTCACAATTATGCTTTCCTATCAAACTGCTGTGTTGACAAGAATTTCACTGGAAACTGACTAACGCCTTCTCAAATGCCTACCCTAGCCCTGATAAACACACCAGGCTAAAGTGAAGAGCAGCCTATTTGTAAAGTAAATTACTTCCTCACATTAAATGCACCTGGGATTCTGGGGGCCCTAGTATGCAGTGTGTCCAGACTACAATTCACACACAGAGTTCTGCCACTTCCTCTGTAAGTGAGAATTAATGGAAGAGCAGGGTGACATGTAAATTTTTTAATGAGTAGAAAGTGCTAAATTTGCAGACTGCATAACATTTTAATTTCCCAAAGTCAGGAAGTTCACTGATGCAGGCACAATTCTAGGCAGTTCTTGTTTGTAAATTGCAATTTCTAATTTGTCTACTGTGGCATCAACCCTCTTCGGCAAGAAGGAGTAATTCTAAATTCAGATTTGAACTCTTAACATATCTCTATGTGAGACTCCAATCTTCAAATGGGATTAAAAACCAAAGTCTGTAGGAATAGCTGCGGTAACGTAATAATCTACTTGAGTGTATTCATAAGTATATACAATGTACCATTTCTGGACCAAGCCACATATATAGTCCTTAGGTTGCTATTTTCAAAAGTAAGAGGCAAGCATGGATTAAACCATTATATGCCAACCATAACAGAGCAGATCTTACTACAAATTCATTATAAAGATTATAAAAGTTAAAAGTTATGAGGTCTTGGTAATACAATCGTATTTCAACATAAATGGTAAATATGCTTATTGGCTTAGCAGTTTGGGGGATTGTCTTAAGTGCTTTTTTTATTCTCTTGTACCTCTTTCTGTGTCTAGTGTGTCCGCTCTCTTTCTCTCCAAAACCATTTTATGCAAATTCTATTTCAAAACCATATGGCAAGAACTGGAGCTACTTTCATATAATCTTAGAGATGATATAAAGAAACCTAAATGGGTACACAGCACAAGAGACCTTCCATTACTGCCTTCTGAATAAGATACACTATTCTATAGTATTGCTAAGTAAAAAACGGTCTTATCTATTATTGTTAACTTTCTTGTATCCAAGATACCAGACATGTGTGCTTATTTTCAGTAGTGAAAAACACTCCAAGTCATTTACCCTTTCTTGTTCAATGCAATCCATACCTCTTAGCATACCTAAGAACTCCAATATTAAATTTTGTTTTCTAATTAGCAATGTGCTTATAAACCAATAATGCCCAACTTCTTTCTGGTATACTAAGTGACTCTTAACAGTTTTTAATTATCCTTTAACAATGTATTCTAGTGAAATAACACCAATTCCTGGAAGTTCTTAATTTGAAAGTGGTGTCTCCAGTGTAAGTACTTTTCCAGACCACTGAGGATATACCCAGTGTAATATATACATGATACATGTTATACTTCAATAACTAATGTGTTTGGACAGCTTAAAAATTTAGTGGAGCTTCTGAAATTGCTTAAAGACCATGACCTTTTTTCACAAATGAAATTATATAGCATCACATAATGAATCCAATTTACTAAAGAGTTTAAGAATAAGTATGGTTGCAAGGACAGAGTGATATGTATATGATAAGCAACCAGGAAATAATGCAAAACTGTAATTCAGTTCCAAATCCCCATGTCTTCACAATTCTTTTGTATATGTACTTGGTTTACTGGCTATAAGTAACTCTTGCCACCAAGGATTTTATACAACTATGATTTTATACAAGTATTTTATGCAATTACTTTTTATGTAACCTAATCTAAATCTAATCTAATTTGAATCAATGTGACCAAATTCCCAGGACAGATCAGTGATATTGCTACATCTCAAATAACGAAATGAGACTCCTGTTTCCAAGATCATGCAGTTGTTCTAGCCTAATCCTCAACACTCCTTTTTAAAAAGTCATTTACAATTATAAGCATAATGAAATACTAAATATAAAGAATATTGAGAATAGAAAGCATATTGAAAAAGAAAAAAGTTACCTGTAATCTCACTAGCATAAATAAATTTCATTCATCTTTTTCCTAAGCTTACTTTTATATAGTTATGACTGAATGCATACATAAATCCATATTCTGCTTTTCCATGTTAAACCACTATAAATATTTTAGTGGCTATATGATATTCCACCTTATGGAAATAGCATTTATTACTTAATCATTGCTCTAGTATTGGACTTTTGTGCTTTGCATTTTTTACAATAAACTACAAAGAATATGAACGTATTTGGCACATATATTTTAGGTATTCATGTTAATTACTTAAAACGTATTCACTGATACAGGATTCTTGGATCAAAGGAGAGGAATAATTTTAAAGCTCTTAACTCATATTGTCAAACTGCTTCCCCAAATAATCATAAAAATTTGTGTTCCCATTTGCAAAATACAAGAGATTCTACTTTAGTGCACATTTGCTAACATTTAGCATTATTATATCTTTAAAATATTGAATAATTTTGTAAATAAATAACCTCGAAGTCTTTTGGTTAAAAACTTCAGTTGGCATTGAGGAAATATCTGTATTTTTAAGATGTCTTACACAAAAAATTTGGTAAACAATTTAGAAAACTTTTAATTATCCAACAAAAAATTAAACATTCTAGGGGCTTCCCTGGTGGCACAGTGGTTGAGGGTCCACCTGCCGATGCAGGGGATGCGGGTTCGTGCCCCGGTCCGGGAAGATCCCACATGCCGCGGAGCCACTGGGCCCGTGAGCCATGGCCGCTGAGCCTGCGTGTCCAGAGCCTGTGCTCCGCAGCGGGAGAGGCCCCCAAACCCAAAAAAAAAAAAAAAAAAAAAAACAATTAAACATTCTAAAAACTATAAAGTCTAAGAAAAAAAGTATCTAAATTAAAACTATGAGCAAAACCAATCTCTAATATGTGTTACTTAGGCAAAATGGGAAATGGAATTAAGAATGGCCCAATTAGATAGTCAAAGCCATTAATTGGACATTTTAAAATAAAGATAGAACTACACTGTAAGTTCCATTTCTTAACTTTCAATATTTCTCTATAATTGTGATTTAAGTATGTCTCTCATAAACAATGTAGAACTGGATTTTTCCTGTAATTTTGAATTTCCTTTAACAGGTAAATTTAATTCATTTACATTATTATCCTTGATATATGATAATCCCTAATATATACCATCTTATTTGTTTTCATTTAACTATACTTTTTCTTTCCTTTTTGCTCCTTTTCTGCCCTTAAAAATCTTATTTTGAATTTATATATTCAACCTTTATGTGTGTAGTCAGTCTTAACATTTTAATTGGGACACTTGAATCAGTAAAGCTTAACACAAGTAGTATTACTGTTCTTTTCCTGAACAACACACAAAAATTAGAACATTTTAACTTAGATTACACCTTCCCATATTCTGTGTTAATGCTCTCTATAGTTTAGTTCCATTTTATTTTTAACTGCCCCTTAACTGGTCCCTCAATTTTTTAAAGAATTGATTTTCATATTTTTAGTAGTTTATTCATTAAGAGTTTGTGAGTAGTAAGCTCTATCTTGATTATCTCAAAAACTTTAAATTTTGCTCTCTTGAATAATAAATGTGGGACTTTTTCATTCTATCTTCCATGTGTTTTAACCTACTTTTTATATAATCACTCATTCTATCTTTCCTCCTTGTATTCTGAAAAGTTTCATGAGATCTACATTCCAGTTTACCAATTTTCTCTTCAGCTTTATCTAAAGCTGTCTCTGATCTGATCTGATGTTTAATTTTCCATTGAGTTCTAACTTTCAATGGATCATATTCCATTTGATTTTTCCCCAAATCTGTCTGTCCTCTTTATAATATTCTTTTCTTTCATTTGTGCTTATATTCCTTTTAAAAATAGTTTGTCTTTTAATTTTTATTTATTTTATAGCCTCACTCAGATTGCTGTAGGAGTCCATGTTATTAAGGTACTAACTCACCTATTTATTATGTTGCCAACTCTCTCTTACAGCAGACTATTCCCTTGGGTGATATAAAACTTTATGTTGTAAATTCATTTTCAGGAGCGGGCTATCTTTATCATAGACCAATGCACTTGGGTTGTGAAAAGAACTCTAGAAAATGCCTTGCTGTTCACTTCCGCTGGTACCCCAGTTTTACTAACTTTATAAACTGCACATACTTTGCTTTTTGTTCCCTGTACTGTATCTTAGACTCCATACCCAGAACTGGGTGTCGGAGTGTGGTTTTATCACAGGGTTAAGTGAAGACTTCATTTTTCTCTTCTCTACCATGAATTTTCCTGTAGCTTCGCTGGGCTGATGGGTAAAAAACTTCTAGTTATTTTTCATGGTGAGAACAGCCATTTATGAGACCCAGTTTTATTCAAGTTTCTGGCTTTCAACTGTCAGCCTCAGAACTGAAAGCCTAAAGCCTAGTCCCTAGGACTTACATCCATGTCTAATGCTCCTCTTGGTTATTCTGGTGTCCACTCACAGAGGTATACTTCTCTAGATTTGAGTTCCTACTTCATTTCTGCTACTTGAGGATTTCTCTTTCTTTTGAACTTGATATGCCCTCGCCCTCTCTCTCTCTCTCTCTCTGTCTCTCACACACACACACACACTCCAAATGTGTGTATGTCTTTTAAGTTTAAACATTTTATCCAATATTTCTACATATTTTGAGTCAAAGGTATTTATAATGAGAGAAATGGCTAAGGAAGAAATATGTCTGAATATTATTTTGAACAAATTAGTGAATAAACACTGAAGCAATATTTTCTATATATTTCACATTGTATTGCTCTTAAGTACCAATCTGACTTTTAAAATATACTACACTGTGTTATCTAGGTAACTCTGAATTCTACTGACATCCATTATGAACTCCAAATTTCTCCTTCCTAGCAGTATATCTACATTTATATCCAAATCATTTGTAGACAATTTTGAGTAGATTCAGAGGTTGTACTGCCTCCCTAGTCCAATGGTAAGTAGGCTAGCTTTACTTTGAGATAAATAGCTCTTTATCAGTATTGCAATATTATCAGTGCATTGAAGACACTAATTTTCCTAAAGTACATAAACATTAAATGATAACTCCTAATTGTCAACTGCAAGTTTCTAGCTCTTTTCTACTCCCATTCTTTTTCTTAATGCAGACCATGTCCCTCTTACAAGCTTGGTACTTACACTATCAGAAAGCCTCTTGTTTTCCAAAATAAGGACCAAGAACATTATCATTTCTTTGCAAAACTTAGTCGGCAATACTATGCCAGAAACACCCAGCTTACTGGTAAACAGAAACTATAGCTTTCACTGTAAAATACTATAATTACTCAGTGCAACAGTATCTGAGGTTTTTAT
Organism: Neophocaena asiaeorientalis asiaeorientalis; assembly: GCF_003031525.2. Taxonomy (NCBI): domain Eukaryota; kingdom Metazoa; phylum Chordata; class Mammalia; order Artiodactyla; family Phocoenidae; genus Neophocaena; species Neophocaena asiaeorientalis. The sequence goes on along the minus strand of NW_020185337.1, from coordinate 14,012,560 downwards.
CACTGAGGAAATCAATAATAGCACAGACTACAGCTCTCCTTTGCACTACAGTAGATACAGCAGGGCAGATGAAAGAGTTTATTGACCTAGTAGAGACTGTTACTACAGCAAATCAGAATTATGAAAGGAAACAGCTTTTTAACTAATTAATTCAAACACCCAAATGTTCCAGGCTAATAGGAGACTTGATAAATAAACAAATAACACCTCTTGGAGCCTCATTTCCTTTCCTTACTTACACACACACCTCATGCCATCATTATTGGTAAACATCCAATCATTAGAAAAAATTCTATTAGTGCTGTAAGAAATCAGCTAGATGCTAAGGGGATGCTATGTCATGAAAGTCTTAACTTGAATATTTCATGCTTGTATTTGACAAATGTCATAATTTATAATGTGTCATTTGTGTAAGGAATAAAAGGCCCAATGCTCCATCTTGCAGCAATGTACTCCTTGTTAAATATGTTGCTTTAGGAATTTTTAAATATGCACAATAGAAACAGTGGGCATTAAATCACCCAAAGTTGAAGAGTATAATATTGAGAAAGGGAGTGAGAGAAACTTCAAATATTGCTACTTTCAATCACATGAATCAATTTGCTCAGCACTACAAGAATACTAAATCATAAAAATGTTAAAAAATAACTTGTGTATGGTATGCTTTCATTTTAATCGTCAACTCAGACTAATACCAAGAGGAACAAACCCTGGATCTCTGGATAAATGGTTAGTAAAAGAGCTGTATTCTTTTCATCCTGTGTTTCTGGTACAAACTCAGATGCACAGCAGTCGTTCCCAAATCACAACCAGAAGCTATGCTTTACACCCAGCTGCAGTCTGTTCTCAAGAATACCATGTACCGTGGACAGAAAAACAAGAGGCCCACTGGATTTTTATTCTGTGTCAGCAATGTAATTACCTATTTGTATTTTAAGTAAGGTTTCTTTTTAAAGGTCCCTGTGTGTATAGACTCTGGAAAGTAAACAGAATTTCATAAATGTGCTGAAAATATCTTATTCTTAAATGACAAATACAAATATATTCCACAAGCAATCTGTAATGTGTTATAAGAAATGTCAACATTTGGCTGCCATTAGGGAAGATCCAAAGACAGCACACTGTTTGATCCATTCATCTGTTATAGGTGGGATTTCAGAACAATTCTTAGTACCTTAATTCATGGTCATAAAAGGGATGGTAAATTTTGTACATCTAAGGGCTCCTCAATAGAGGAGTGAGAGTCTGCAAATATGCAAATCCAACCACCATCTCATTAAGAAAATCTAAGGAAAAAGGCCATGAAAAATGTGGAATATTTAGCTTATAGCACCTATTACATTCTTGAGCCAATCGTCTACACCCATTTTTAAAACTTTATGTTTTATAAACATTAGTCCCTTTAGATAAATGTTATAATTTCTAATACAAACCCAGCATCTTCAAGGTGTTGTGAAGATGTTCACACTAAACACTTGTAAACTGGTCAATCTACTTGCACAAATATTTCCTGTCCTTATACATATATTTTAAATTTCAAGGACACTGGTTCAGTAACAGCCATGAATTAGAAATAAACAGCTTACTTTTTGGAAGTCATGTGACTCTATGAGGAGCTTAGGGTGCCCTTTTGTGCACTATAGTGAAACTGAGTAGCACTTCCCTGCCCTGAAAAGAATGACAGCCCCTCCACGGAAACAACTAAATCCCTTTTTGCTCACGGAAAAGCAATACTGTGTGTGTCATCTGTTAACTGGATACAGTTATTTTTCATACTGGGTTCTGGGAGATTCATTTTTTTCAATTTTGACAGAGACCCATGATATTGGTATAGTACTGCGTTTTTGTTTAAGAAATTTTTATTTTTTGATATTTCCTTTAAAGAAATCCAAATGGTTAAACCCCAGACCTCCCCAGTGTCTGTCGTTGGCTCAAATAGACTTACTCTGCATGCACAGACCATCCGTGCAGTTCTTGGATTGCAGGACGAGGCCGTCGCAGTCCTTGCCTCCGTTCTTGGGGGCTGGTGCCGTGCACTCCCTCCTGCGCCAGTGCGTGCACTCGGTCCCACAAGTTGACCACTTGCTCCATGAGGTCCACCTGCCATCCACTGCCACACAAAAACAGCATCGGGTCAAAGGGAGAAGGAACTTTTTGAGGGCAGAGAGGAGCAGAGCACAAGCAGAAACAACACAACACCAAACACTGAAGAAAATGCCTCCCCCCGACCCCGAGGAACACTGCATTCATTTTAACTGCTGAAGTAGTGCATGCTCTACATACATTGTGTGGGCTCTTCGAACTTCCCTTACGAGGTGTGTGACTATTTCTTCACTGACCAAGCAAATGGAAGCTTAATGGGACACACAGAAACCAAAGCTGTCACCAGGAGCTGCATAAAAGTAAATCCTGGTGGTTTTTCTATTAAAGGGGAAATGTCTGGATTTTGGATTGAAAATTAGGGAACCTCTTTTTGGATCCAAGATTCCTTCCTGCATAATGTAATGTGGGTAGTGCAAGTAAACCTCTGTGGGGTTCAGGAGAAGAGGCTGGTAGAGTGTGGAAGAAATCCATCCATCCATCCATGTACCTGCACCCCTCATCTACATCCTATACATTCTTTTTATTTTTTCATCCATGCTGCTTGATTCTAACATCTTCTGCAATGACTTCTTGAAAAGTCTATATTATTTTCCATTTATTATTTGATTTCATTCCATTATCTGATGATATATGTTGCTATTTTTATTTTAAAAATAATATTTAAGCACATTCCTTAATGTGAATTAATTCACATTCCTGAATTCCTGTGATTCAGTCATTTAGAATAGATTCACTTTCTTCTTAATTTTTGTGCTTGACTTGTTAGTAAACTTCAGTGATAAAGAGCTAAGATATCTCTATTTTAAAAACTTAAATACTCTAGTACATTCTTTAAAGGTTCTTACATAAATAGGAGGAAAATATTAAAATAAGAGTTAAATTTTTTAAAATTTCCCTGAAATACATAAATAATCATCTAGGATTCAATGTAAGACAATCGCAAACATCATTTATTGAACATGCAATGTACATGTGTTATACCTACATATTGACAGAAATTAGATCAATTTTAATAATCTACATAGTTTGGGAAATCTGTGTGATTTCATATTCAAATTATTGTGTAACTATATGTATTATGCATAATATGTATAGAGATATAAATATGCCCACATGAAAAAATGATGAAAGTATTAATATTTCAATTGTACAGTTAGCTATATAAGCAACTCCCAGCTATCTGAAGAAAAGACATTTGCTTTGACCTAGACCATCCCAAAGTACACACACACACATTTCTATTTCAACTAAATGCTCAGTGCATTTCTAATTGTGGGAGTCAGTATGCAGACAAAACATAGGAGCGTACAAGAGAAAACACTGAAATTCTTAGCCTAGCTAAGTGTCAAAGTTTGTTCCATAAATAAAAGCTCTCAAAGGGTTCAGTGTGGGATACTGTTTTGATATTCGGAAATGAAAACAGGAATATAAAATTTATATTACGGTTTTCTCTCCAGTTCACTTCTCCAACCCATCTCTGAGAAAATTCTACTAAAAGGATGAACCTGACATAAGTTAGGCACAATAAAGGGAAGTAAGTAGTCTTTGTATCTAAATAATGAAAGTGACAATATAATAGCTACCCCAATGGGATACAATAAATTTATGGGTTATTTCAAAATAATTTTAGCTTAATTTTTTAATATATTTTATAATTGGACATTTTAGTGGGTTTTGGCAAATAATAACTTCAATTTACCAAAAGATAAGAGCTTGGGACAACATGAGATAGCACAGAAAGATGTTCAGAGGCAAAGGGATGCAATCTTGCTATAGGTACCATTGCAAATAACTCAAAAATAGGTGACCAACACGTACAGATAATAGAGGACTGCACCGTATTTTCAAAATCCATTAGCTCATGTGTCAGAAAGCTTAGACTTCCTTTTAATTCATTCCAGATGTTTTATTTGCATTTGCCCAGAAACTGACACCAAATATCAAGTACTTCACCTAAAACATTTTCTAAATTTCAGTTCCAATTAATTTCCATGGCCTTCTGGAGATCAAGGTTGTTATCCTAAATGTGTGGCTTTCAATGCTGCTCAAATGCCTTGAATTACAGATCCTGCAATCTTGGTTCCAACAGTTTTGTTGAGTAATAGAGAGGGATTATGTTTATGTGTGTTTAATCTCTTGTTTTATACTATTTTGTATGTTAGGGTAATAAAGTTAAGTACTCTTTTGGGGGAAAAGACCTGAGGTCCCAGCAATGTAAGCACTGAATGGGATGATGGATTGAAATAATGTTTACCACACACTCCTGTGAAGAATAAGGCTTTGTGGGACTTCCCTGGTGGCGCAGTGGTTAAGAATCCGCCTGCCAGGGCAGGGGACACGGGTTCGAGCCCTGGTCCAGGAAGATCCCACATGCTGCGGAGCAACTAAGCCCGTGCACCACAACTACTGAGCCTGGGCTCTAGAGCCCGTGAGCCACAACTACTGAGCCCATGTGCTGCAACTACTGAAGCCGCATGCCTAGAGCCTGTGCTCTGCAACAAGAGAAGCCACCGCAATGAGAAGCCTGAGCACCGCAAGGAAGAGTAGCCCCCGCTCCCTGCAACTAGAAAAAGCCTGTGAGCAGCAACAAAGACCCAACACAGCCAAAAAAAAAAAAAAAAAAAAAAAAAAAAAAGACTAAAGATTTGTATATATACCCTAAAACTCATTTCTAGAATGGGAAGGGACATGTGGAAGGAGAGCGCTGGGTTGCTTACCTGGGCATAACGTGGTGCAGGCTATTTTCTGCACACTCTGCCCTTCACAGAAGGCACCACCATTGAGTGGGGCTGGGTTGGTGCAGGTCCTTGTGCGCTTCTGATACCCTCGTCCACAGCGGCTATTACACACAGACCACTCTGTCCAGGTAGACCAGCCACCATTTACTGGAAAGAGATAAAAAATAAAATGTAAACTAAACATATGTGCGTACACACAAACCACACACAACACATAAAAGTTGTATCCCAAGTGACCATAAAAAAATCGAAAACTTCAAAGCTATAAGAGACCCTGGATATCATTTCACACGTATACACAATGGAATATTACTCAGGCATAAAAAGAAATGAAATTGAGTTATTTGTAGTGAGGTGGATGGACCTAGAGTCTGTCATACAGAGTGAAGTAAGTCAGAAAGAGAAAAACAAGTACCGTATGCCAACACATATATATGGAATCTAAAAAAAAAGGTTCTGAAGAACCTAGGGGCAGGACAGGAATAAAGATGCAGACATAGAGAATGGACTTGAGGATATGGGGAGGGGGAAGGGTAAGCTGGGACGAAGTGAGAGAGTGGCATGGACATATATACACTACCAAATGTAAAACAGATAGCTAGTGGGAAGCAGCCACATAGGACAGGGAGATCAGCTCGGTGCTTTGTGACCACCTAGAGGGATGGGATAGGGAGGGTGGGAGGGAGACGCAAGATGGAGGAGATATGGGGATATATGTATATGTATAGCTGGTTCACTTTGTTATAAAGCAGGAACTAACACATCATTGTAAAGCAATTATATTCTAATAAAGATGTTAAAAAAAAATAAAATTGCATTGCAGAGCTGAAGAATCTAAGCACAGAGACAAATAAAATGAATTTTCAACATCTATTTACCTATTCAGAAAATAGGACTGTGTTCTCCTCTCCTTAGCCAGTGTTGTTTTAAAAAACATCCTCTTACCTAGTAAAGCTCCAAAAATTACTTTTGGCAACTTATCTCAAATAATATATGTTTACATCCTTATACCAAGGCTGTGAGTGACTATGAAGCATGGGAACTGATAAAATCATTTAGCCTTTTCTTAATAACAGATGACTGATTATTTTTCTTTAGCATATGTAAACTTTATAACCTTTTAAGGACTTTTAGTTTCATTAATAAGTGAATCTAGTTTTTAAAGAAGTCTTGATAGCTGGATTTTTAACTAATTGAGTATCTATTTGAATGAATTAGCGATTAGTTGATGTAACTGAAATGGACACTTATTTTGTGTATAAAGGGTATTTACGGTGTTTGGTGGAGCTGTCAGTATAGGTGTGATGATAAAACCTACTCCCTGGGACTTCCCTGGTGGTGCAGTGGTTAAGAATCCACCTGCCAATGCAGGGGACATGGGTTCGAGCCCTGGTCCAGGAAGATCCCACATGCTGCGGAGCAACTAAGCCCGTGTGCCGCAACTACTGAGCCTGCGCTCTGGAGTCCACGAGCCACAACTACTGAAGCTTGCGTGCCTAGGGCTGGTGCTCTGCAATAAGAGAAGCCACAGCAATGAGAAGCCCGTGCACCGCAATGAAGAGTAGCCTGTGCACTGCAGTGAAGAGTAGGCCCTGCACGCCACAGCTAGAGGAAGCCCATGCACAGCAACGAAGACCCAACACAGCCAATAAATATATATTTTTTAAAAAAACCTACTCCCTAACACTATGTTCACTACCTCTGTAGATCTTGCTCTAGAAAATACTCTGACATACTTTTGTATATCAATATATGAGTCTGTGAAATCATTTTAATTAAGCAATTTCTAACAAAAATTATTTGCTGGTGGTTAAAACATGGCACAACTAGTATATGTATCTGCTTCCTGATGGTAAAGAAGAGTGTTACTCAGATAACACAAACCTTACATGTGAACATCATATACCCATCATCTCCTTCTCTAGAAACTTATGCAATAGACAATAATCATGAATGTGTTATACATACAGACATAGACTATTTTTCACTGGAGAGTTATTTTTTTATATAAACTGAAATCAATTGTGATGTTCAATAATAGGAACGTGGTAAACATGTATGTTCGTGAGATTGACTCCTAGGCAGCTATTGAAAATGACTCAGTATACATGCGCCCTATGTTCATAGCAGCACTATTCACAATAGCCAAGACACGTAAACAACCTAAATGTCAATCGACAGGTGAATGGGTAAAGAAGATGTACTGGGACTTCCCTGGTTGTCCAGTGGTAAAGAATCCTCCTTCCAATGCAGGGGACGCGGGTTCGATCCCTCATGGGGGAACTAAGACCTCACACGCTGCGGGACAGATAAGCCTGTGTGCTTCAACTACTGAGCTTGTGCACCTCAATGAGAGAGCCCGCGTGCTGCAAACCACAGAGCGCACATGCTCTGGAGCCCGTACACAACTAGAGAGAGAAAAACCCACATGCTACAACTAGAGAGAAGCCTGCGCGCTGCAACAAAAGATCCCGCATGCCTCAAAAAAGATCCCGTATGCCGCAGCTAAGACCCGATGCAGCCAAAAAATAAATAAATAAAGGGGAAAAAAGGGCTAGCCATCAGTCTTATTTAAAAAGAAGATGTGGTACATATACACCATGGAATACTACTTAGCCATAAAAAGGACAAAATAATGCCATGTGCAGCAACATGGATGTACCTAGAGATTATCATACTAAGTGAAGTGAGTCAGAAAGAGAAAGATAAATACAATATTACTTACAGGTGGAACCTAAAATATGACACAAATGAACCTATCAATGAAACAGAAACAGAATAAGGGATATAGAGAAGAGACTTAA
>NW_020185337.1:14000174-14004299 GCF_003031525.2 Neophocaena asiaeorientalis asiaeorientalis | reverse complement strand
GAGGGGGGTGGGGGAAGGAGGGATTGGGAGTTTGGGATCAGCAGATGCAAACTATTATATAGAGAATGGATAAAAACAAGGTCCTACTGTATAGCACAGGGAACTGTATAACTGAGTCACTACTGTACAGCAGTAATTAACACAACATTGTAATTTAATTATACTTCAATTAAAAAATAAATTTTAAAAAATGATGCTGTAGAAGTCTATTTAATAATACATGGATATTGCAACATTATGCTTTAAGTAAAAAAATATATTTAGAATCCTTATTTTAAAATCCTATTTATGCTAAGAAAATTCCAGTAGTATACATATCAATCTTTTTTAAAGCTACCTCTGGATGACAAAATGACAGGATTATAGGTATTTTTTTCTTTGAACGTTTTTCTGTGTTTCCCAAATTTTCTATAATGTATATTTGCAATCTAAAAATGATGCTAACAAAATTAAATATATACAACAGACTCTAAAATGAAATACTGGTTACATATATAGGTTTTTCTGTGGACTATTAATGAGTCCAACCTATGAGCCTTGGACAACTTATTTTACGAGGCCATGAAAAGGACAAGCTGATGTTTGACAGGTAGAGTTGCATTTAGCATTCCAAAAAGCAATTTAATCCACTTAACTTCACGACACTCCAAATGTCATGGAATTGTCAGTATAAATTGCTTACCAACACACTGGCAAGCCAATATCATAAGCTTTTAGAGAAAAGACAGGTCTTGAAGATCCTAGGCTTATTCCCTCATTTTACAGAGAAGGAGATACGGGCTCCGAGCATTCTGTTTAAGTGACCAACTGAAGGTCAGCTGGTGATAGAACTAGGCCTAGAACATAAGACTCCTGACCCCTAGTCCCATGCTGTTTTCTAAACTCAAAATGCTTTAGTTGCTTGTGTTTGATTCTTCCTAAAGACAATGTTCAGCTTGTGCTTATGGATCCTGAAAGCATGCCACACATAGGAAAAGAGATCTGCATGTATATTAAACATCTATGTAACACATCTATTTAGAGTCTGCCTTCATTAGTTATTTATGACTGATACAAGCTTCTCTTTTCCATTTCCAATGCTGTTAATTAAGTCGCTCAGAGAGTTTAGAAAAAGACAAAGTGGGAAACGTTTCATTGTGACTTAAGGAAATTTAACTTCAGAGTATTCAGAGGATTTTTTAAAAATATTATGCATCTGTCCTGTAATGAAAATGACAGCTTTAAAGCATCTCTACATTCAGCCTTTCGAACACATCACAGTGCTTTCTGTTCTCCTAACACCCTATAGCGTGAGGACACATCCAGCCAAATGGCACTACTTGCAGTAAGCAAGGGCCGTGAGCCACATACGCGTGGCTGTCCTTCCTTCGTAGTCATTTAGACACATCTCCTGGAGGGTCATTTAACACTGAAGCGGCCATGAAGAGCTTCCTTACATTCTAAGTGGTAGCCATGTCATTCTGGAGGTGGCAGAACCTCAAAATATTTCTCAGGGTCATTCAGTTTCCTCTGAGACAATAACTCATCAAGAATATGAAGACCTACTATGTATCTAACACTGTGAGAAATACATACATGTACAGGGCTGTTCTCTTAGTCTACCAAGGAGCTTAAAAGCTTAGCTGGGGAGATGGAACTACTAGTGAAATGATGAGAAAACCACTGAGTGCCGAAGCAGCCAGGCAGATAAAAGCATCACGTGCTACAGCAAAACTGGGGGCAGAATCGTTTAGTATTTCTGGAGAAATGATAGGCTTTGAGATGAGACGGATTAGAAAGGGCCAGAGAGTGGAAGAGAAGCTTTCTGAAGAAGTCGTCATGTTGAAACTTGCTACAGGGTTAGGATTAGGGCTGCTTGGCAATGGCAGCCCTTGTCTTCACTCTGGATGCCCCTGGTGGAGTGTAAAGCAAGTTCTAGGGAGTTAAAGTTGCTCTGATGTCTTCGGAGAGCATGTCAGCTCCTGAGGCCCACAGAAAAAGCAGCAGACTGCCTGAAGCATCTTCATCTTGGAATTCCCTCTAGATCTCTGTAGTCCAGGCTATGGAGAGCGGGAGGGCCTAGGGAAGCAGGGAACCGTCCTGGTACTTAGGTAGATTTCCTTCATTTTCCTATAAACTGACTGACAAAGGACTAGGGATTTCTAAGTCTAGTTTTTCTATGAGTATCAGGAAGGCTGTTAAACCTCAATGTCCACACGAGAAGCTGGAAGAGAGCCGCCATGGGGATTGAAAAGGGGCCTCTTCACCTGGTATTTTAAGATTAAAATGAGAAACTGCAGTTTGACCTCAACTAGATTGAGACCCCAAAAGCTCACTCACCATAGACTATGACAGTTGCGGTCGTGCTTTTCCTCTTGGCGACAATGTTTTTGGCCACGCAAGTGTAGTTTGCAGTATCCGAGAGGCGGGCCTGCTTGATGATGAGGTTGTGATCGATAGTAATATAAAAATTCCGATCTGCAACAGGATCAATGATATCTTCATTTTTCAACCATTCCACCTAAAGATGCACGAGAGAAACAGATCAATTCCCAGTATGGGTCCCTTGATGGCTGTCTGTCCTAACTTTTGTTTTGCAGTGTGGATAACATTGTTCCACGCCAGGGACTTCTGCAAAGTGGAGAAAGTAACTTTCTGAGGTCACATTAAGTATCACTCACCTGCCAAACATGCTGATTCTGTCTGTACTACATTATTCTCAAATGTCAATGACCCGACTGGGAAATACAGTGTTCAAATTGTTTTCACTTTGCCCTCCAGGCAGGAATTGGGGATGTGCATTGCCAAGTTCAGAACCCAATCAAAAATAATAGGCTAAGCATTTCAAACTGAACTCAAACCTTTTGCTATTTGATTTGTTTACTCTTGGCAACTTACCTGCTGCTTTTCAGCAGAGAATATAAGGACTATTAAAAAAGCTCAAAAGGCATCTTAGACATCGTGTAGCTCTAATAAAACATTTGGATGATTTATGTGTAACATATGGATTAAATTCCCCTAAAAGTGCACTTACTTTAAAATATAGCAAACACATATTTAGAGATGTATCTAAGGCAAAATCTTGGGAGGAAAAAAAAAAAAAAGGTTTTCTACTAACTCTCAATATAATCTAAATAGCATATAAGTCATAGTCAAATTTCTCTTTTTGTCTATCTCTAGCATCAAATCTTTGGCTTACGGTTTGCTTCTGGAGAACCTGACCTAAGACATGACTGTTCAAAACTACTGAACTATTTTTCCTGTGCAAATATCAGTCTAGCAACAGCAATGTTAGCCTTACAGAATGAAAGGAGGGAAGTACATCTGTATAAGATGTCCTTATGAAGGATAAACTATTGCTTGTTCCATAAATTGCCTTTTTCCCCTATGCACAGGTTTTTCCACAAAGCAAAACAACATTGATATTTACCACACTTAAACTTTCCTTTTACATTAGTGTGGATACCCATACAAGTAACCTTTAGTGGTAGGGAGTCAACAGTATTGCCATTTTCAAAATCTTAAGGAGCTTCCCTTGCACCACAAGAGGTCTAGAAATTAATCTCTAAATCTGTCAGTGGGCCGGATGTTACACAGCTCTAAATTACATCTAACACAGGGACTCTAAAACAATGATTCCCTAATCCTTAAAAGAGAGGACAAAATTTAAAGGGAAAAATAAAATACAATTATCTTAAAATAAACATATGAGAATGTAGATAAGAGTAACTATTTGTAAAGACGTAAATTTTGAAATAGCTAAACAGTGTTGATATTTACACTAATGGAAGTGAGAAAGCGTGAAATCCATCTAAAATAGTGGAGTTTTAAAACATGCATTTTGTTTTCAATAAAGACAGCACATTCAGTCCTGTGCTTGGATATATCTGATGAGAGATGCACACTCACTTGACCTGGATTTTCTCAAACTTCGGCCCTACATGTGCGGTAATATGACCTTGCTACAAGTGCAAGAGGAAAGGGAGCAAGATTCAGACTATTAGAAAACTGCTTGATGATAATTGAAAGCTGACGTTAATATCTTCTGAAGCTAATCTTTACACAGATTATCTTTGCCGTTTGAAAGAAAGCTTTCCACTTACAGAAGGTCCTGTGGCTCCCCTGATTTGTTCTTAGATCCCGTGT
>NW_020185337.1:13908350-14000105 GCF_003031525.2 Neophocaena asiaeorientalis asiaeorientalis | reverse complement strand
GGGGGGGCACACGCGTGGGCATGCGCAGTTTTCTTTCAAGGACCCATACCTTCTACTTTGCTTTGAAGGATGGCCCTCAGGCTTCTAGATGTTTTGCTTCGAAGTACCTAGGGGTTCACAGCTCCCCCCACCACCACTTTCTCCTTTGCTGTGACCTCACAGGTATGGAAACAAGCCCTGTGTCCAATCAGGTTGGAACCTGAGTTGTTACTCTCCAGAGCTACCTCCTTGAGATATCTTCTAAATGTATACTTTCTGGGCTCCTTCTTTTCTCTCCTGCTTGCTCCACCCACTTACAGGACTCTCCTGGGAGCATTTCTATAACAAACCATTTGCATTCAAACCTCTGCCTCGTGGTTTACTTCTGGAGAACCTGATCTAAGTCAGGACTGTTCGAAACTATGGTTTCTTCTATGTACATAATAGTTAGCAACAGTAATGCTATACTGATCATAAATGACACAAAGAGATCCCAAGGGATACTGCAAACCACCTGTTTATTTGAAAAGTTTATTATGTGGAAGAAAAAAAGGATTCTGCACTGCTGGCAAAACATTTAAAAAGACTTGCGTGATTACTGGGTATATATGATCTCTACTTTCTCATACGTGACTCTGTTATTTTCCTCAGGTGTCTCTCATCAACATCGGAGCAGTGATTATGACCTGAGATACGAGGACCCCTAGAAATGCTGAGGCAGTAACCCTGAACCCTGTGAGGGACATGGCCCTCCTCCCCTAATTCTGGCTTTCACCCAGGGAAACTCTGCTTCGATTTATTCTCTACACTGGGCTTGCCTGCATGTCTTTGTTTGAGGAAACAATGAAATCTACAGAGAGAAAAGAGCTGTAGGAATGAAGGACCCAAGGACTCGGGCTTTTAGCAAGATGCCCCCCTCCCAGTTCCCTATGCCCCAGAACTCCCAGTCTTGTCACCAAGTCCTGTTTTGAGACCTGATCTCCAGGAGGAGCTCAGGTCTGGACCACAGGTCATCACTCACCTCCTGCGCTAGAATCACCATCTTGCTCAGCACATCTCCATCACCCACCCTCCAAAACTTTTGAAACCCTTCCTCACTACCTTGGAACACGGCACCAACATCTTCCAAAATTTCAACCTCTGTTCAGATTGTTTTCTTCGCTTTTCTCTAACTAAATCCTAGCTCTTTCATGCTGCTGCTGTTTCTTCTAGAGTCCTCTCAAGTGGGGATGTCTTGATTTCCCACACCCAACGTACCACGAGGACTGGGGATTCAGTAAGTGTTCTCCTCGATCCACATTGTCTGCTCTACCTTCGCATCCTTGCAGTGAAACGTGGCTGTGCAAAGCCATGTTGCATGGTGTAATCTTACGTTCATGATGACAGAACTCAAGTGGGCCCTAAATTCTGCCAAAAGATGGTACGGTATCTCCAACGTCTGTTCACTGTCCCACACTCCTAGACAGCTATTTCACACCTTCTCCTCTCTGCTTAAACACTACCTCCCCTGCTATCCTCACTTTTGGCCAATGACCAAGGTTTCCATGTCACAGAGAAAACTGACAATCACCAGACATCTCCCAAAGCTCCCACTACCCACCTACCACCGTTCTGCACCCTCCCTCCTGTAACTAGGGCAGCTCTCTGCCCCTATGTGTCACCTCTCACTTGTAGTCTGCATCCCAATCCTGTTCTCTTATTCAAGGGCAAGCCCCAGGAATTCTCTCTTACATCATGAATTTCCCACTACACAGAATCATTTTCACCAGCATACAGACACATGGTTACTTTACACAACTTAAAAGAAAATCCCTCCCCACTCATTTCTGCCTTTAGTCACCCCCACGTTCCTTTGCTCACCTTAAAAGACACCTTGGAATACTTGTTTGTACATTCTCTCCAGTTCCTGTCCTCTTCATCTCTACTGAATCCACTCTAATTCACACTGACCTCCAATGTTAGAACTGCTCTCTTTCCAAGGTACCAGTTACTTTGACTCTGTTAGATGGACTGGTGAGGTTTTAGTACTTGACTCAGCAGCAGCATTTGACCCCATCGGTTTCTCCCTCCTCCTTGCCTGCTTTCTCCAGACGGGGCACTTTCTTAGTTTTTGTCCCATCTCCTCCCATTCCCCCCCAGCTTCCTTGGGTTTAGGTCTGTTCCTCCTGGGTAGCTCTGTCCTTGGACCTCTTCTTTTTTCTATTTCCCATCCATAGTCACTTTCTTGGTGAGCTCATCCAGTCTCATGCGGATGACTCCTAAATTTATCTCCAGTCTAGACCCCGTCCTTGAACTTCAGACTCATTAATCCAACTGCCTTCTTGCAGCTCCACTGGGTTGTCTGATAACGATCCCCCGAACTGCCCTCCAAAGCTGTTCCTCCCACCACCTTACCCGTCTCAGTTAAGGTCAACTCCGTCCTTCTAGTAACCTAGACAGAAACCTCAGGCTTGGCCTTGACTACTCTCCTCCTCTCCCCTTTGCTGATTTGATGTCAGAGCGGCATATCAGAATCTAACCACTTCTTGTCCCCTCAGCACCACTCCCTTCCCTGAGCAGATCACCATCATTTCTCTCCTGGATTACTGCAACAACTTTCTGTCTGTATCTTTACTTTTTCCCTTGGTCCTAACATCTATTCTCAACACAGTAGAGTGATCCTTAAACCCTAAGTCAGATCATGCTATAGCTCATCTCCAACCCTCCAGTAGCCCCCTATGTTGCTCAGTGTCAACCCCCAAATCCTTACAAGGACCCACAAGGTCCTGCATCACCAGGAACCCTGACCTCTCTGAGATCACCTAGTTTACTCTCGCCCTTTCTCTCATCTTTTTAGATGCTGACTCCTTTGCTGGTTCTTACACACATCACGGGTGCTCTTGCCTTGGGGATGTTGAGTCTGCTGGCACCTGCCTGGAATAATCTTTCCCCCAATAAGTCTGCTCTCTTCTCTCCTTCAGGTCTTTACTCAGATGTCACCTCAGTGAGTCACTTCCTAATCAACCTTTAAAACTGCAACATCTCCCTCTGAGTATGCCTGCAATCCCTCACTCTCTTTTATTTTCTTCATCTCATATAGTCTGTATGTTACTTGTTAGTTGTCTCCTCTACCAGAATGTAAGCTCCACGGATTTGGGTCTATTTTTTGATCACTGTTATAGTCCCGTGGCCTGGAATTGGCAGATAGTAGGTGCTTAATTAGTATTTGCTAAATGTAAGGACAAAACAACACATGTAGTAGGTCAAGTCTGTTATACGTATTTTTAGATCTCCATAAAGTTGGTGCTTTAACTGTCAAATTTAAAAATGAATATATATGGTGAGAGCAATTTTAAACATCCCTTCTAGCTAAGTTCTGCTGGAGATTAAGAACACAAGTCTCCACTGCCTAAGGTCAAATCCTACAGAGCTGGCCTGGCCTCCAAGTGGACTCACTGGAGAAATCATGACATAGAAGAGGGCCTGTGGAATGATGCTAGGGGACCTCCAGTGTTTCACTGCCATTTATAAGTACGAGTCTGAAGTGTCCAGTGGCCAACATGTTTTAACTAAGGATTCTTTGAAAACAGAACTCTCTCTAGCCCACATTATACCTGTATGTCTGCTTCAGAATTTTAAGGTATTTGAGTAATTATTGTGGAATTTCATCTAGTAAGCACAGAATCTAGGTGATCACAGTAAACCTGAGACTGTAACACAGCTTCCCAAGAACTTTCAATTTCAATAAACAAAGATGCACCTTGTTATTTCAATTCCATTCCGCAAACACTGAGTACGTACTATGTACTATGCATAGTACTATGTACTATGTGTCAAGTGTTGCGGGATAAAGGGAAAAATCAGATAAGTGCTTCCCTTAGGCTTATGTAGCATTCACTACGTAAGAAGACAAACCTATAAACTAGTAATTACAATGTGACAGAGAAACAACAGACATGTGCAAGGATGGAAGCATATCGGGGTTCAAATTATGTGAGGAGAGGACATTTGAACCAGTTTCTCGGGGATGGAGTTAAGCTTGTTGGGAAGGCAAAGGAAAGCGTGGGATGAAGGATGAAGAGGATATTTCAGGAAGAGGAAGCAGCAGGTGCTTCACACAGGCTTGAATCCTCTTGGGAAGTCTGAGCACTGGACAGTGGTCTTAGCTGCACAGCCAGGGCAAGCTGAACAAGGATGGAGAAGTTGCTTTCAGGAAATCACTGAGGGACTCCCATGCTGTGATCCACTGAGGGGTTTAAAGAGAAGAGGCATTACGATGCTTTGCTTTAAGAATGACTATTTTAGGGGGCAGTGTGGATTACTAGGGAGGCACAGTGGAAGCTGGAAAGCAGTTAAAAAGGCTACTGCCGTAGTCCTGGTGAAAGACCATGAAGACTGAATTAAGGAAGGACCAACGGGACTGGGGAGAAAAGAATGGATACAGAAAGTAATTTGAAGGGGCAAGGGATATCGCAGAAGAGTTGCCTATATGTGGAAAGGAGGGTGCGAGACAAAACCATCTCGTTTCTGGCTTGGGGACCTGTGTGTAGATCAGGGATAAAGGAGGCAGACAAGATTTAAGGGCTGAGAGGATAATGATGAGCTGATTTGGCTGATCTTACAAGGAATCCAGATAGTACGGCATGATCCTCTACAATAGCTAAATTGCCCAAAATACTCCAGTTATTTCCATGAAAAGGGGATTTTTTTCCTCTGAAGTTCTGAAATACAAAAATAACAATAAAACCCTCATTACTTCTGCTTCTCTTAGATCACAGCACTAAGAACAGAACACAGATATTGATTAAAAGGATAAAACAACATTTATTCCCATTTTGGTTAATTAAAAACTCAGGAGAGGATGTATGGGAGGGAAAACAGTGTGTGAGAATAATTCTGTTTATCGTGTAAAGGGCTGTCTGAATCAGCAAGATATATCAATATAAAAGGCTTACAGATGTATTCTTTTATTAAAAATATATATCCTTTTCATGCAGTATCTCCAGCACTCAACACCATCAAATAAAGTGGCACTCTTCCACTTGAAGCAATTTCACAGTGAGCCTCCTTACATAAACTGTATGTAAAATCCCAAGAAACAATACAGTATCTTTTGTAGTGCTAGAAATTAACTGTATTGAGTAAGTATTTAATTATACTTTTGCAATGCTACTTATTTGTAAGCTAATCTTGGTTAATCAGGAGTCAGTACTCGGGTCTGGCCTCTGAATTCTGTTCGTATTTTCTTCATTTCAGCGCTTCTTGTTGACTTCACCCTGAGACTTGGCTTCTTCTCACCCCTCCCATTTAGCAAACCATTTGATTTATACAAGGGAGAAGTCTTTCTGAGTTAGAAGTTATTTTTAGCTATGTATATATAAAACATTCAAAAAGAGAGAAAAATAGGTTGAAGTTCAGAAAACAATAAGAGGCTTCGCCCATAAACCATAACTTGTCAGGGTTGCAGTGAGGCAGAGCACTGCTTCTGTCCTTGTGGCTCAGTAACTGTGGTCTTTTCAATAGTTTGGAGCATATTTGAAGTAATTTACTCAAGTGTTTATGAAGACATAGGATTTTGTTAACAGGTAATAAGAATAATTATGAGGAAATGTTAGGATATCCTATGTGCATATTTGGTTGCTGTTTGGTACTGATTATCCCATTGTGTGCCACGGAGAATCTTACTGTAAGAAGCAGTTCCTCCAGTACCAGATGAGAGGGCTGCTCTCAGGCCAGACTGCCTGGGTTCAAAACCCATTTCTGTGCCTCTCGGGAAAATTTCTTTTCTTCTATGTGCCCCAGAGTCCTCATTTATAACATGAGGAAATTATAAAATTGATTCCGTAAGGTTTTGGAGGATTAAATGAGTTAATACACAAATTACTTAGTGATTGGCATATAGTCAATATTCTTAAATTATTAGTAGTATTACATTAAGAATATTCTAAAGGAGCTGGGACAAAATCCAAACAACTCTACAAAAAAACAAGAGAAGTGGCATTCATCTAAAAACAAAAGTGAAAGGAGAGATCAAAATGGTGGAGTAGGGGGTTTCCCTGGTGGCGCAGTGGTTGCGGGTCCGCCTGCCGATGCAGGGGACACGGGTTCGTGCCCCGGTCCGGGAAGATCCCACATGCCGCGGAGCGGCTGGGCCTGTGAGCCATGGCCGCTGAGCCTGCGCGTCCGGAGCCTGTGCTCTGCAACGGGAGAGGCCACAGCAGTGAGAGGCCCGCGTACCGCAAAAAAAAAAAAAAAAATGGGGGAGTAGGAGGATGTAGCGTTCACCTCCCCCCATGAACACATCAAAAACATATCTACATGTGGAGCAATTCTCACTGAAAACAAACTGGAGACTGGCAGAAAGACTCTTGTACCGCCAAGGCTATAAGAAAGATCCTCACAGAATCGAGTAAGAAGGGAAGAGACGCACGATCGGGTCAGGACCTGTGCCCCTGGAAGGGGACATAGAGAAAAATGGAGATTACAAGGAGAAAGATCTGCCCTAGGGAGTGGGCAGTTCAAGCCACATATTGGGTGCCCCAGACCTAGGGTCCAACAGTGGGAAGACAGGTCCCCTTAGCTGGTTTGAAAACAAGTGGGACAAACAGGAGGGCTGTAAGGAACCTAAACTCTGCTTGTGAAGACTGTGCAGATGCTTCCTGACTCCCAGAAACAAGGCAGAAGAAGCGGGTTGACACTTCCGGGGCCTTGGCCAGTGTCCCGTGACTGCCCCAGCACATGCCGGAGCCTGAGCCAAGCACCTGCTCTGGACCCTCCTGCTCCACAGCACAGCTCCACGCTAGGAGCAGTGCTGCAGTGGCCGAGGGGAGTGCACAGCTGTGAAAGACAGAGCGGACTGGGACCCAGACGCATCCAAATGGGGCGAGGGCAGCCATTGCCGGTGCTTGCGGAGGCAGCGCATGGGGAGTGGTCCTGGACCCTGCATGGGGCTGGAGCCACCACAGCCTGTGCCCCAACCACACCAAGTACCCACTTCTCTTGCTCCAGCACTGCTCCCCTATGGGGTGAGGGTGCAGGTGCTGGGAGGGGAGAGAGCAGACACTTAGAGGAAATGGAACCAGCTGAGAACTGACCCTCAACATTTCTGCTCCAGCAAATTGGGGCCTGCCTCTGCCCCTAATAGGGTGGTGGTGGCCACTGAGCAGAGGAGAAACCCCAGCTCACACTTGGCTCTGGCTCTAGCACCTCCATCTCAGCTCCACCTCCTACAAAGGTGAAAGCTGCCATACCCTCAGGGAAGATGTGAGTCATAATCATGTCAGATTCAGCTCTTCCACCAAAGCCACTGGGCACACACATATTGTACAGGGATGTTCCCATACAAGAACACTACTTCAAAACCAGAACAGGTAATTGTTTCACCTAATACCATAGAGACAGAGAAAGTTAAGCAAAATGAGAAGACAGAAATTTGTTTCAAATGAAAGAATAAGAGAAAAACCCTGGAAAAGCAAGCAATGAAACAAATAATTTATCCGATAAAGAGTTCAAAGACTGGTAATGAGAATGCTAACTGAATTAGGGAAAATAACAGATGAACACAATGAGAATTTTAACAAAGAACTAGAAAATAAAAAAGAACCAGTCAGAACGTAAGAATACAATAACTGAAATGAAAAACACACTACAAGGAATTAACAGCAGACTAAGGGATACATAAGAATGCATAAGTGATCCAGAGGATAGAATGGAAATCACTCAATCAGAACAGAAAAAAAAAATTTTTAATGAAAGTAATTTAACAGACCTTTGAGACAACAAGAGAATTATAGGGGGCCCAGAATTATAGGGGGCCCAGAATGTGAGGAGAGAGAGAAAAGGACTGAAAATGCATTTGAGGAAATTATTGCTGAACACTTCCTGAACCTGAAGAAGGAAACAGATATTCAGATACAGACAAACCCAAACAGACCCACACCAAGACATGTCATAATTAAAACGGCAAGAGTTAATTAAAGGGAGTTCGAAAGGCAGCAAGAGAAAAAAACGAATCACATACAAGGGAACCTCCACAAGGCTATTAGCTGATTTTCCTGCAGAAACATTGCAGGCCAAAAGGGTGTGGCATGATATAGTTAAAGCGCTGAAAGAGAAAAACCTCCAACTTAGGATACACTATCCAAAAAAATTATAATTCAGAATTGAAGGAGAGGTAAAGAACTTCTCAGAAAGCAAGAACTAAGGAGTTCATCAGTGCTAAACCTACCCTAAAAGAAATGTTAAAGGGTCAGTGAAGAGACTACAACAATTAGTAAGACTCTAAAGGAAAAGAAAAATCCCACGAGTAAAGGCAAATATATAGTAAAGGCTATGGATCAACTACTTAAATAAGCTAGTACAAAGACTAAAAGAAAAAAAAATTTAAATCAAGTATAACTACAACAGACACTGAACAGACAAACATAAAGGTGTAAAATATGACATCAAAAACATGACATGTGAGGGAGAGGAATAAAAAAATGTAGATATTTTGGAATGGTTTTGAACTTAAATGACTACTATTTTGAAACAAGTAGATATAGTTATAGGTCAACATATATGGACCGCATGGTTACCACAAATCAAAACCTACAACAAATACACAAGAGCCAGAGAAAGGAACACCAGCATACCAATAAAGAAAATCATCAAACCACAAGAGAAGAAACTAAAAGAGAAGAACAGAGAAGAACTACAAAAATGACCAGAAAAGAAGTAACAAGGGTACAGAGACAAAACAGTGGAGTAGAAGGACATGAGCTCCCCTCTTCTTACAAAAACACCAAAATTACAACTAACTGCTGAAAAACCATTGACCAAAAAATGCTGGAACCTACCAAAAATGGTGCCCTACATCCAAAGACAAAGAAGAAGCCACAAGACAGTAGGAGGGGCACAATTGTGATAAAATCAAATCTGATACCTACTGAGTGGGTGACCAACAAACTGGAAGATAATTATACCACAGAAATTCTCCCACAGGAGTAAAAGTTCTGAGCTCCACATCAGGTTCCCCAGCCTTGGGGTCTGGTAACAGGAAGAGGAGTCCCCAGAGAATCTGGCTTTGAGGTTACCAGGGTTTCATCACAGAAATTCCACAGGACTGGGGGAAACGGAAACTCCACTATTGGAGGCCGCAAATAAGGTCTTGTGTGCACCAGGACTCAGGGTAAAAAGTAGTGACCTCATATGAGACTGGGCCAGACCTACCTGCTAGTATTGGAGGGTCTCCTGTGGACATGGGGGGCGACTATGGCTCACTGAGGGGACAAAGACACAGGTGGAAGTAGTTCTGGGATGTACTCATTGGCGTGAGCCCTCCTGGAGGCTGCCATTTTCTTGCCAGGATCTGACCCCACTCAACAGCATGTGGGCTCCAGTGCTGGGATGCCACATTCCCACCTATCAGCAGGTGGGCTGCTTAGAGTCTTCTTGAGCACACAGATGTCCCCTAAACACACCCCTCACCCCTCAACATGGCCCAACACACCAGAGGGACAAGACCCAGCTCCACCCACAACTGGGGAGGAAACAGTCCTTCCCACCAGGAAACCTGCACAAGCCTCTTGGACAGCCTTATTCACCAGAGGGCAGAGAGAAGAAGCAAGAACAACTACAACCATGCAGCTTGTGGCACGGAAACCACAATCACAGAAAGTTAGACAAAATGAGATAGCAGAGGATTATGTGCCAGATGAAGGAACAAGATAAAACCCCAGAAGAACAACTAAGTGAAGTGGAGATAGGCAATCTACCTGGAAAAGAATTCAGAGTAACAATAGTTAAGGTGATCCAAGATCTCAGAAAAAGAATGGAGACAGAGATCAGGAAGATACAAGAAATGTCTAACAAAGACCTAGAAGAACTAAAGGACCAAGACAGATGAACTATACAATAACTGAAATGAAAAATGCACTGGAAGGAATCAACAGCAAAATAACTGAGGAAGGATAAGTGAGCTGGAAGACAGAAGAGTAGAAATCACTGCCACAGAACAGAATAAAGAAAAAAGAATGAAAAGAAATGATGACAATCTAAGAGACCTCTGGGACAAAAATAAATGCACCAACATTCAAATATGGGGGTCCCATAAAGAGAAGAGAGAGAGAAAGGACCTAAGAAAATATTTGAAGAGATAATAACCTGAAAACTTCCCTAACATGGGAAAGGAAACAATCACCAAAGCCCAGGAAGCATAGAGTCCCCAGTAGGATAAATCCAAGACAGGGTTCCTCCCAAGGAGGAACACACCGAGACACACAGTAATTAAATTGATAAAAAAATAAAGACAAAGAAAAAAATTAAAAGCAACAAGGAAAAAGCAACAAATAACATACAAAGGAACTTCCATAAGGTTATCAGCTGATTTCTCACTAGAAATCTGCAGGCCAGAAAGGAATGGCATGATATATTTAAAGTGATGAAAGGGAAGAACCTACAACCAAGAATACTCTACCTATCAAGGCTCTCATTCAGATGACAGAGAAATCAAAAACTTTACAGACAAGCAAAAGCTAAGAGAATTCAGCACCACCAGACCAGCTCTGCAACAAATGCTAAAGGAACTTCTCTAGGAGGAATAGAAAAGGCCCCATCTAGAAACAAGAACATTACAAATGGAAAAGCTCACCAGTAAAGACAAACAGTAAAGGTAGGAAATCAACCACACACAAATATGATATCAAAACCAGCAACTGTGAGGAAGAGGGCACAAATGCAGGATACTGGAGATGCATTTGAAATGAAAAGAACAGCAACTTAAAACAATCTTATTTATATACACACTGCTAAATCATAACCTCATGGTAACCACAAACCAAAAATCTACAATAGATACACACACACAAAAGAAAAAGTAATCCAAACACAACGCTAAAGTCAGTCATCAAATCACAAGAGGAGAACAAAAGAGGAAGGAAAGAAAAAAAAACTTACAAAAACAAATCCAAAACAATTAACAAAATGGCAATAAGAACATACATATCAATAACTACCTCAAATATAAATGGATTAAATGCTCCAACCAAAAGACATAGATTGGCTGAATGGATACAAAAATAAGACCCATATACATTATGTCTACAAGAGACCCACTTCAGACCTAGGGACACATACAGACTGAAAATGAGGGGATGGGAAAAGATATACCATGCAAATGGAAATCAGAAGAAAGCTGGAGCAGAAATACTCATATCACAAAATAGACTACAAAATAAAGACTGCTACAAGAGATAAAGAAAGACACTACATAATAATCAAGGGATCAATCCAAGAAGATGTAGCAATTGTAAACATATATGCACCCAACATAGGAGCACCTCAATATATAAGGCAAATACAAACAGCCATAAAAGAAGAAATTGAAAGTAACACAGTAATAGCTGAGACTTTAACACCCCACTTTAATCAATGGATAGACCATCCAGACAGAAAATCAATAAGAAAACATAAGCCTTAAATGACACATTAGACCAGATAGACTTAAGTGATATTTATAGAGCATCCCATCCAAAAGCAGCAGAATATACATTCTTCTCAAGTACATGGAACATCCTCCAGGATGATCACATGCTGGGCCATGAAGTGAGCCTCGGTAAATTTAAGATAATTGAAATCATACCAAGCATCTTTTCCAAGCACAACACTATGAGATTAGAAATCACCTACAAGAAAAAAAAAAAAACTGTAAAGCACACAAACACATGGAGACTACAAAATATGCTACTGAACAACCAATGGATCACTGAAGAAATCAAAGAGGAAATCAAAAAATACCTAGAGACAAATGAAAATGAAAGCACAATGATCCAAAATCTATGGGATACGGCAAAAGCAGTTCTAAGAGAGAAGTTTATAGCAATACAATCTTACTTCAGGAAACAAGAAAAATCACAAATAAAGAACCTATCCTTACACCTAAAGCAACTAGAGAAAGAAGAACAAACAAAACTCAAAGTTAGTAGAAGGAATGAAAGCATAAAAATCAGAGCAGAAATAAATAGAAATAGAAATGAAGAAAACAACAGAAAAGATCAATGAATCTAAAAACTGGTTCTTTGAAAAGATAAACAAAATTGAAAAACCTTTACCCAGACTCATCAAGAAAAAAAGAGGACTCAGATCAATAAAATTAGAAATGAAAACAGAGAAGCTACAACAGACACCACAGAAATACAAAGGATCATAAGAGACTACCACAAGCAACTATATGCCAATTAAATGGACAAATTGGAAGAAATGGACAAATTCTTAGGTACAATCTCCCAAGACTGAACCAGGAATAAACAGAAAATACAAACAGACCTATGACAAAAACTGAAATTGAAACTGTGATTTAAAAACTTCCAACAAACGAAAGTCCAGGACCAGATAGCTTCACAGGTGAATTCTATCAAACATTTTGAGAAGAGTTAACACCTATCCTTCTGAAACTATTCCAAAAAATCGCAGACAAAGGAACACTCCCAAACTCATTCTATGAGCCTACAATCACCGTGATACCAAAACCAGACAAAGATATCACACACAAAAAAGAAAATTACAAGCCAATATCACTGATCAACATAGACACAAAAATCCTCAACAAAATACTAGCAATCCAAATCCAACAATACTTTAAAAGAATCATACACCATGATCAAGCGGGATTTATTCCAGGGATGCAAGGAGTTTTCATTATCTCCAAATCAATCAATGTGACACAACACATCAACAAACTGAAGAATGAAAACCATATGATCATCTCATAGAAGAAAAGGCTTTTGACAAAACCCAACACCCATTTATGATAAAAACTGTCTAGAAAGTGGGCACAGAGAGAACATACCTCAACATAATAAAGGCTATATATGACAAACCTACAGCTAACATCATACTCAATGGTGAAAATGTAAAAGCATTTCCTCTAAGATCAAGAACAAAACAAGATGTCCACTCTTGCCACTTTTATTCAACATAGTATTGGACGTTCTAGCCACAGAAATCAGAAAAGAACAAGAAATAAAAGGAATCCAAACTAGAAAAGAAAAAAAACTCACTGTGTGCAGATGACATAATACTACACATAAAAATCCTAAAGACACTACCAGAAAACTACTAGAGCTCATCAATGAATTTGGTAAAGTTGCAGATTACAAAATTAATACACAGAAATCTGTTGCATTTCTATACACTAACAATGAAAGATCAGAAAGAGAAATTCAACAAAGTACCCCATTTACCATCACATCAGAAAGAATAAAATACTTAGGGATCAACTTACCTCATGAGACAACCTGTACTCTGAAAACTATAGGAGACTGATGAAAGAAATCGAAGACAACACCAAAAAATGGAAAGATATACCATGTTCTTGGATTGGAAGAATCAATATTGTCAAAATGATTATACTGCCCAAGGCAATCTAGAGATTTAATGCAATCCCTATCAACTTACCAATGACATTCTTCACAGAACTAGAACAAAAAAAAAAATGTTAAAACTCGGATGAAGACACAAAAGACCCCAAATAGCCAAAGCAATCTTGAGAAAGAAAAATGGAGCTGGAGGAATCAGGCTCCCTGACTTCAGACTCCATATACTACAAAGTTACAGTCATCAAAATAGTATGGTACTAACACAAAAACAGAAATATAGATCAATGGAACAGGATAGAAAGCCCAGAAATAAACCCATGCACGTATGCTCAATTAATCTATGACAAAGGAGGCAAAACTATATAATGGAGGAAAGACATACTCTTCAACAAATGATGCTGGGAAAACTGGACACCTGCATGTAGCAAAAAAGGAAATTAGAAAACTCTTAAACATCATACATAAAAATAAACTCAAAATGGATTAAAGACCTAAATGTAAGACTGGATACTAAAAAAACCCTTAGAGGAAAACATAGGCACAACACTCTCTGACATAAATCACAGAAAGATCTTTTTAGGTACATCTCCTGGAGCAATGGAAATAAAACCAAAAATAAACAAATGGGACCTAATTAAACTGAAAACCTTTTGTACAGCAAAGAAAAACATAAACAAAACAAAAAGACAACACACAGAATGAACTAGAATAATCCTAAATGTTTTATGGAACCATAAAAGGCTCCAAATAGCCAAAGCAATCTTGAGAAAAAAGAACAAACCTGAAGGTGTCATGCTCCCTGACTTCAGACTATACAACAAAACTACAGTAATCAAAACAGTATGGACAAACAATATATGCTGGAGAGGGTGTGGAGAGAAGGGAATCCTCCTACACTGCTGATGGGAATGTAAATTGGTACAGCCATCATGGAGAACAGTATGGAAGTTCCTTAAGAAACTAAAAACAGAGCTATCATATGATCCAACCATCCTACTCCTGGGCATATATCTGGAAAAAAGCATGGTTTGAAAGGATACATGCACCCCAATGTTCACTGCAGCACTGTTTACAATAGCCAAGGCATGGAAGCAATCTAAATGTCCATCGGGAGATGAGTGGATAAAGAAGATGTGGTACATATCTGCAATGGAATATTACTCAGCCATAAAAAAGAACAAAATAATGCCATGGGGGGGGGGGGGGCTAAAAATTAGAAGACTGGTATTGACACATACACATTACTATATGTAAAACAAATAATTAAGAAATACCTAGTGTATAGCACAAGGAACTCTACTCAGTACTCTGTAATGGCCTATATGGGGAAAGAATCTAAAATAAGTGTGGATATATGTATTTGTATAACAGAGTCACTTTTCTGTACACCTGAAACTAACAGAATATTGTTAATCAACTATACTCCAATATAAAATAAAAATTAAAAAAAGAAAAGAAGTAACAAAATGGCAATAAGAACATACCTATCAATAATCACTTTAAATGTCAATGGACCAAAGGCTCCAATCAAAAGACGTAGGGTGGCTGACTGTATATAAAAAACAAGAACCACTGATATGCTATTTAAAAGACACTTCAGAGCTAATCACACACAGATTGAAAGTGAGGGGATGGAAAAAGATATTTCATGCAAATGGAAACAACAAGAAAGCAGGGGCAGCAATACTCATATCAGGCAACACAGACTTTAAACCAGAGTCTATAACAAAAGTCACAGGGCACTGTATAATGAAAAGGGGATCAACGCAAGAAGAGGATATTATACTCATCATCACGTATGCATGTAAGACAGGAGCATGAAAATATACAAAGCAAATATTAACAAACATAAAGGGAGAAACTGACAATAAAACAGTAACTGTAGGGAACTTTAACACCCCACTTATATCAATGGACAGATCATCCAGACAGAAAGTCAATAAGGAAACAGCCATCTTAAATGACACAACAGACCAGGTGGACTTAATAGGTATCTATGGGATATTCCATACAAAAACAGCAGATAACACATTTTCAAGTGCATGCAGAACATTCTCCAGGAAAGATCACATTCTAGGCCACAAAACAAGTCCCACCAAATTTAAGAGGATAGAAATTATATCAAGCATTTTTCTGACTACAACAATATGAAACTAGAAATCAACTACAGTAATTACAATGGGAAAAACACAAAAATGTGGAGACTAAACAAAATGCTACTACAAAATCAGTGGGTCAATGAATAAATCACAGAGGAAAACAGAAAATACCTTGAGACAAATGAAAACAAAACTTACCAAAACAACTTTCCAAAATCTACAGGATGCAGCAAACGCAGTTCTAAAAAGGAAGTTTATAATAATTAAGGCCTTCCTCAAAAAAACAAGAAAAACCTCAAATAAACAACCTAATTTACCATCTAAGGAATTAGAAAAAGAACAAATAAAGCCCAAAGTCAGCAGAAAGATATAATAAAGATTAAAGAGGAAATTTTTTAAAATATTGATTAAAAAAGATAGAAAAGATCAATGAAGCCAAGAGCTGTTTTTTCCAAAAGATAAACAAAACTGATAAAACTTTAACCAGGCTCATCAAGAAGGAGAGGGAGGACCCAAACAAAATAAGAAATGAAAAAGGAGAAATAACCAATACAACAGAGATACAAAAAAAGTCATAAAAGAACACTATAAATGGTTATATGTCAACACATTGGACAACCTAGAAGTAACAGATAAATTTCTAAAAATATAAAATCTTCCAAAACTGAACCAGGAAGAAACAATCTGAACAGATCAATCACTAGCAGTAAAACTGAATTTGTAAAAACAAAACAAAAAAACCTCCCAGCAAACAAAAGTCCAGGACCAGATGCCTTCATAGGGGAATTCTGCCAAACATATAAAGAAGAGCTAATACCTACCCTTCTCAAAGTAGTCCAAAAATTTGAAGAGGTGGAAACACTCCCAAATTCATTGTATGAGGCCACTATGACCCTAATACCAAAACCAGACAAAGACACTACAAGAAATTACAATACCTCTGAGATTATAGATGCAAAAATTCTCAACAAAATATTAGCAAACTGAATTCAACAATATATACAAAGAATCAGACACCATGATGAAGAGGGACTTATTCCAGTGATGTAAGGATGATTCAGTACCTGCAAATCAATGTGACACACCACATTAGCAAGAGGAAGGATAAAAATCACATGATCATCTCAACAGACACACAAAAAGCATTTCACAAATTTCAACATCCATTCATGATAAAAACTATCATCAAAATTGGTATGGAAGAAATATATCCCAATATAATAAAGACCATTTATGACAAACCCACAACTAACATCATGCTCAACAGTGAAAACTTGAAAGCTTTTCCTCTAAAATTAGGAACAAGACAAGGATGCCCACTCTTGACACTTCTACTTAACACAGTATTACAAGTCCTAGCCACAGGAATGAGACACAAAAAAGGAAATGCATCCCAATTGGAGGGGAAGAAGTATTTGTGGATAACGTGATACTATATATAGAAAACCCTAAAATCTCCACCAAAAAACTATTAGGATAAATGAAATCAGTAAAGTTGCAGGATCCAAGATAATATATAAAATTTTTTTGCTTTTGTATATGCTAATAATTAACTATCAGAAATAGAAAGCAAGAAAACAATGCCATTTAAAATCACATTGAAAAGAGTAAAATACATAGGAATAAATTTAACCAAGGAGGTGAAAGACCTATACTCTGAAAAATATAAGACACTGATGAAGGAAACTGAAGATGATACAAATAAACGGAACGATATCCCATTTTCATGGAAGGAAGAATTAATATCGCTAAAATGTCCATACTACCCAAGACAAACTACAGATTTAATGCAATTCCAATCAAAACACCCATGACATTTTGTCACAGAATTAGAACAAATAATCCTAAATGTTTTATGGAGGCACAAAAGGCTCTGAAGAGCCAAAGCAGTCTTGAGAAAGAAGAACAAGCCTGGGGGTATCATGCTCCCTGACTTCAGACTAGACAACAAATCTACCGTAATCAAAACAGAATGGGCAAACAACATATACTGGAGAGGGTGTGGAGAGAAGGGAATCCTCCTCCCACTGTTGGGGGAATGTAAACTGGTACAGACATTATGGAGAACAGTATGGAGGTTCCTTAAGAAACTAAAAGAAGAGCTATCATATGATCCAGCAATTCCACTCCTGGGCATATATCTGGAGAAAAATATGGTTCAAAAGGATACTCCAATGTTCACTGCAGTGCTGTTTACAATAGCCAAGACATGGAAGCAACCTAAATGTCCATCAACAGATGAGTGGATAAAGAAGATGCACATATATATAATGGAATATTACTCAGCCATTAAAAAGAATGAAATAATGCCACTTGCAGCGACATGGATGGACCTGGAGATTATCATCCTACTTGAAGTAAGTCTAACAGAGAAAGAAAAATATCATATGATATCACTTATATGTGGAATCTAAAAAAAAATGATACAAATGAACTTATTTACAAAACAGAAACAGACTCACAGACTTAAAGAATGAATTTATGGCTACCGAGGGGAAGGGTAGGGAGGAGGGATAGACTGGGAGCTTGGGATTGACGTGTACATGCTGCTATATATAAAATAGATAACCAAGAAGGATCTACTGTATAGCACAGGGAACTCTGCTCAATACTCTGCAATAACCTAAATGGGGGAAAAAAAAATTGAAATAGAGTAGATACATGTATATGTACAACTGAATCACTTTGCTGTACACCTGAAGCTAACACAACATTGTTAACCAACTGTACTCCAATATAAAATTTTCTTTTAAATGTAAAAAAAAACCTGGTATGGGAATGGCACAAAAACAGACATATGGATAAATGGAACAGAATAAAGACCCTACAAATAAACCCACACACCTATGGTCAATTAATCTATGACAACAATATACAATGGAGTAAAGACAATATCTTCAGTAAGTGGTGCTGGGGAAAATGTACAGCTAGACGTAAAACAATCAGATTGGAACATCTTCTTACATTATATATAAAAATATACTCAAAATGGATTAAAAACCGAAAAGTAAGACTGGCACCCATAAAATACTAGAAAAGAACATAGGCAGAACACTCTCAGACATAAATCATAGCAATATTTTTTGGATTTGTCTCCTAAGGCAAAGGAAAAGGATAGCAAAAGTCAACAAATGGGGCAAGTAGGGATTCAACCTGGAGGTGGAAAGGGCACCCTCTAGTCTCTAATGCGAATCATGACTGTTGGGGGAGGTAATCAAGAGGACGGGCCCACAGCTTGACCTGCGAGCTGGACCTGGGCTGCTGGAAGTCCTTCACCCCCTCCCGTTCTTGGAATGTATGCTCCACTTGCCTTTCTCACACTGGAAGCTGCCCGAGGATGTAGCTTTGAGACAGTAATGTGATGTTGAGACCATCTGGATGGTATATATGACAGAACCCAGTTTAGGCCTCTATATTAATTTTTAAGATTTTGGTGTGCAGTTGTGGAGATCTCATACTAGGGCCATCCAAGACAAGCCTTGTATGTAAGTTTCCTTGCTTATTAAACCTGCCACATACCGATCTAGAGTGACCTCTTTCTTGGGTCTCTTCCTGACCTCCCCCTATGGGGGCCAGTTTCGAATTTCACCCAGGAAGCTCCTGAGCACGCTGCCAACTAACAGTGACCCGGTTTAAGGAGAGTTCAAAAGCAAAGTATTTTCCCTGTGCTGTAACTTAGAGAACAGAAAGGGGTGAGAGGGATGGAGCATGTTGGCCTTGAGTGAAAAGGAGGAAAAGAGCACTTTGGGGGCACTTCAGGCACCTAGCAGTGTACTTTGTGTACATAACCACCTCTGTTCCTCACAACAGCTCTGTGAGGCAGGTATTTACATACCCATTTTTCAGTTAAGAAAAATGATGCTCATAGAGAAGAACCTGCACAGGCTTACAAAGCTTGTAAAGTAGTATAGATCTGAATTAAGGACTGACTGGCGCTCCGGGCTCTTTTTTGTCTACTAAGCAAAGAACTCAGAGGAGGCAACTATAGTGCCACAGACCTCAGCACTGACAGAGTGTGCTCCAGATCATGTGATTTGATGGTGGCTGGAGGAAGCTGGGACACCAAAAAACACCATAGCTACTCCAGGACTTGGGCCTGGGCTAGCCTCTGGCTGATGTTCTTCCGGGAGGCAGTGAGAGTCACTGGAAAGAGACAGAGGATACACCCTCTGTTATCACCACTACCCTGGCCTGTCTTCAAGGACCAACTGAGACTTACTTTCAGAGCTAACACTAGGACTAGGTGTACTTCAGGGGTATCAGGAAAACCTCCTTGCTCTCCAAAACTGTCCCCCAAATTTTTGGCAGTGACTTGAAATGTATTCAAGTGGAGCTGGTTTTTAATTCCACCATTAGAAGGTCCTCTTCACATGCAAATGACCTGAAGAAATAACATCTTCAACCATATGAAATACTATAAAACATAGTAATATAAGCAACTAAGGGAAAACCGGTTTCAACTTAGATAAAGAAGAGTTTGAAGGTATGAGGATTTCAAACTGGGATTCAAGGACCCAGCAGCATTCAAGATTTTCTGAGGGTTACATGAGCAAAAATGTATTTAAGGGAATTAATATTTCTAACTTGAATACCCATATGCATCCTAAAACTAACTGCCTTGAGAAGCTGCTCTCTACTTTTCAAAATAAAGGCACCTCTTGTGTATCGCAATCTTACCATGGTGCACAGCAAGGGTGTAAAGAACCCCAGGGTGGCCAAACAAGGAAATAATTAGAAATATTAGCATGGTAGTTAAGAGAGTAAGGGACTATAATGACAGCAAAACAAACCCTCTTAAAAATCAGTCGTCTAGGGCTTCCCTGGTGGCACAGTGGTTGAGAGTCCGCCTGCCGATGCACGGGACACGGGTTCGTGCCCCAGTCCGGGAAGATCCCACATGCCGCGGAGTGGCTGGGCCCGTGGGCCATGGCCGCTGAGCCTGCACGTCCGGAGCCTGTGCTCCGCAACGGGAGAGGCCACAGCAGTGAGGCCCACGTACCGCAAAAAATATATATATATATATCAGTGGTCTACAATTCTGTTTTCATCAAAATTGAAGGAGGACCTAATATGCCAGACAGTGGGTCACTGAACATAAATTTTGATGATAGTTCACTAAGATTTTTGGTGTATAATTCAGAAAATGTGCAAAAAGTTGGGGGACATTGTTAAAATATAACTCCATGTATTCCTATTTACTTATTTATGGATGAAAAGAATCTCAGTATTTGAATCAATTATAATGACAGAAATAAACTTGATGTTATCCAGTCCCATTTCAGTGGAAAGTAACATTTAAACATGGCTAAATGAGCTAAATGGGGAGGATGACAATCTCATTGCTCCTACTTAAAGATGAAATTCCAATAAAAATTCAGTCTCTACACTAAATAATTATTTATCAAAAATTGCAATATATTTGAGTTCTTTAGACAAATCATGTGCCAATCATAAAAAATGTACTGACAACTTAATCCAAAAGAAATTTAACACTTACATCTCTAAGGTCATAAGAAATAAAATTTATATACATACTTTTATTACAGAGAAGTATGGAGGAGGACTCAAGATGGCGGAGTAGGAAGATGGGGAGTTCGTGTCTCCTCACAACTAGGGCACCTACCAGTCACTGGTGGGGGACCTTAGACACCTAAGGGACAAGAGAAATCCCCAAGTGGCTGGTCCAGTGGTCGGGCCTGAGCCACTGTGGTAGGAGCACCGAGTCCAAACCACTGGACTAACAGAGAACCTCAGACCACAGGGAATATTAATCAGTATGAGGTCTCCGGGATATCCTCATTTCAGCACCAAGACCCGGCTCTACCCAACTGCCTGCAAACTCCAGTACTGGATGCCTCAGGACAAACAACCAGTAAGACAGGAACACAGACCCAACCATCAGGGAAAAAAATTTAAAAAGAGATGGCAAAAAAATATGTTACAGATGAAGGAGCAAGGCAGAAACCTACAAGACCAAATAAATGAAGAGGAAATATGCAACCTACCTGAAAAAGAATTCAGAGTAATGATAGTAAAGATGACCCAAAATCTCAAACAGAATAGAGGCACGGATCAAGAAAATACAAGAAATGTTTAACAAGGACCTAAAAGAACTAAGGAACAAACATTGATGAACAACACAATAACTGAAATGAAAAATACACTAGAAGGAATCAACAGCAGAATAACTGAAGCAGGAAAACAAATGAGTGAGTTGAAAGATAGAATTGTGGAAATAACTGTTGAGGAGAACAATGAAGAAGAAAGAATGAAAAGAAATGACGACAGTCTCACAGACCTCTGGGGCAACATTAAACGAACCAATATATGAATTGTAGTGATCCCAGAAGAAAAGAGAAAGAGAAAGGGCCTGAGAAAATATCTGAAGGATTATAGTTGAAAACTTCACTAACACAGGAAAGGAAATAGCCACCCAAGTCCAGGAAGTGCAAAGAATCCCATACAGGATAAATTCTAGCAGAGACACACCAAGACACATATTAATCAAACTAACAAAACTTAAATTCAAAGAAAAAATATTAAAAGCAGCAAGGGAAGAGCAACAATATACAAGGGAATCCCCATAAGGTTACCATCTGATTTTTCAGCAGATACTCTGAAGGCCAGAAAGGAGTGGCAGGATATATTTCAAGTGATGAGAGCAAAAAACCTACAACCAAGATTTCTCTACCCAGCAAGGTTCTCATTCAGATTCTACAGAGAAATCAAAAGCTTTACAGACAAGCAAAAGCTAAGAGAATTCAGCACCAACAAACCAGCTTTACAACAAATGCTAAAGGAACTTCTCTAGGAGGGTAACACAAGAGAGGAAAAAGACCCACAAAAACAAACCCAAAACAACTAAGAAAATGGTAATAGGAACATACATATCGATAACTACCTTAAATGTAAATGGATAAAATGCTCCAACCAAAGACACAGACTGGCTGAATGGATGCAAAAACAAGACCCATATATATGCTGCCTATCAGACACCCACTTAAGACCTAGCAACACATACAGACTGAAAGTG
This sequence comes from Neophocaena asiaeorientalis asiaeorientalis, assembly GCF_003031525.2. Classification (NCBI taxonomy): domain Eukaryota; kingdom Metazoa; phylum Chordata; class Mammalia; order Artiodactyla; family Phocoenidae; genus Neophocaena; species Neophocaena asiaeorientalis. The sequence continues at coordinate 13,977,660 of NW_020185337.1, read as the reverse complement.
AGGGGATGGAAAAAGATATACCATGCAAATGGAAATCTAAAGAAAGCTGGAGTGGCAAAACTCATATAAGATAAAACAGACTTTCAAACATAGACTGTTACAAGAGATAAGAAAGGGCACTACATACTGATCAAGGATCAATCCAAGAAGAAGATATAACAATTATAAATACTAACGCACCCAACATATGAGCACCTCAATACAAGGGGCAAATGCTAATAGCCATAAAAAGGGAAATCAAAAGTAACACAATAATAGTGGGGACTTTAACACCTCACTTACACTAACGGACAGATCATCCACACAGAAAATAAATAAGGAAACACAAGCTTTAAATGACACATTTACAAGATGGATTCAATTGATATTTATAGGACATTCCATCCAAACGCAGCAGAATACTTTTTCTTCTCAAGTGCACATGGAACATTCTCCTAGATAGATCACATCTTGGGTCACAAATCAAGCCTTGGAAAATTTAACAAAATTGATATCATATCAAGCATCCTTTCTGACCACAACACTATGAGATTAGAAATCACCTACAAGAAAAAAAAAACCTGTAAAAAAAACAAACACATGGAGGCTAAACAATATGCTACTAAATAACCAAGAGATGACTGAAAAAAATAAAAGAGGAAATCAAAAAATACCTAGAGACAAATGACAACAAAAACATGACAACCCAAAACCTGTTGGATGCAGCAAAATCACTTCTAAGAGGGAAGTTTGTAGCAATTCAATCTCACTTCAGGAAACAAGAAAAATCTCAAATAAACAATCTAACCTTACACTTAAAAGCAACTAGAGAAAGAAAACCAAAACAACAACAACAAACCACCCAAAGTTAGTAGAAGGAATGAAATCAAAAAGATCAGAGCAGGAATAAATGAAACAGAAATGAAGAAAACAATAGCAAAGGTCAATAAAACTAAAAGCTGGTTCTTTGAGAAGATAAATAAAACTGATAAACCTTTAGCCAGATTTATCAAGAAAAAAGGGAGATGATTCAAGGAAATTAGAAATGAAAAAGGAGAAATTATAACTGATACCGCAGAAATACAAAGGATCATAAGAGACTACCATAGGCAACTATGTGCCAATAAAATGGACAACCTGGCAGAAATGGACAAATTCTTGGAAAGGCACAAGTTTCTAAGACTGAACCAGGGAGAATTAGAAAATATAAACAGACCAATCACAAGTAATGAAATTGAAACAGTAATTAAAAATCTTCGAGGAAAAATAGTCCAGGACCAGATGGCTTCACAGGCAAATTCTATCAACATTTAGAGAAGAGCTAACACCTATCCTTCTCAAACTCTTCCAAAAATTTCAGAGGGAGAAGCACTCCCAAACTCATTCTATGAGGCCACCATCAAGCTGATACCAAAACCAAAGATATCACAAAAAAAGAAAATTACAGACCAGTATCACTGATGAACATAGAGGCAAAAATCCTCAACAAAATTCTAGCAAACAGAATCCAGCAGCATATTAAAAGGATAATACACCAGGATCAAGTGGGATTTACCCCAGGGATGCAAGGATTCTTCAATATATGAAGCAATGTTATACACCATATTAACAAATTAAAGGATAAAAACCATATGATCATCTCAATAGATGCAGAAAAAGCTTTTGATAAAATTCAACACCCATTTATGATAAAAACTCTCCAGAAAGTGGGCATACAGGGAACCTACATCAACCTAATAAAGGCCATATATGACAAACCCACAGCAAACATCATTCTCAATAGTGAAAAACTGAAAGCAGATCGAATCTCACCACTATTATTCAACATAGCTTTGAAAGTTCTAGCCACAGCAATCAGAAAAGAAAAAGGAATACAAATTGGAAAAGAAGAAATAAAACTGTCACTGTTTGCAGATGACATGATACTATACATAGAAAATCCTAAAGATGCCACCAGAAAACTACTAGAGCTAATCAATGAATTTGGTAAAGTTGCTGGATACAAAATTAAATGTACAGAAACCTCTTGCAATCATATATACTAACAACCAAAGATCAGAAAGAGAAATTAAGGCAACAATCCCATTTTCCACCGCAACAAAAGGAATAAAATACCCAGGAATAAACCTACCTAAGGAGGCAAAAGAGCTGTACTCAGAAAACTATAAAACACTGATGAAACAATGAGAAGATACAAACAGATGGAGAGATATACCATGTTCTTGGATTGGAAGAATCAATATTGTGAAAATGACTCTACTACCCAAAGCAATCTACAGATTCAATGCAATCCCTAAGAAATTACCAATGGCATTTTTCACAGAATTAGAACAAAAAATTTTACAATTTGTATGGAAACACAAAAGACCCTGAATAGCCAAAGAAATCTTGAGAAAGAAAAACAGAGCTGGAAGAATCAGGCTCCCCAACTTCAGATGATACCACAGTATGGTACTGGCACAAAAACCAGAAATACAAATCAATGGTACAAGATAGAAAGCCCAGAGATAAACCCACGCACATATGGGCACCTAATCTATGACAAAGGAGGCAAGAATATACAATGGAGAAAAGACAGTCTCTTCAATAAGTGGTGCTGGGAAAACTGGACAGCTACATGTAAAAGAATAAAACTAGAACACTCCCTAACATCATACACAAAAATAAACTCAAAACTGATTAAAGACCTAAATGTAAGAGCGGACACTATCAAACTCTTAAGGGAAAACACTGGAAAAACACTCTTTGACATAAATCACAGCAAGATCTTTTTTGACCTACCTCCTAGAGTAATAGAAATAAAACCAAAAATAAACAAGTGGGACCTAATTAAATTTAAAAACTTTTGCACAGCAAAGAAAACCATAAACAAGATGAAAAGACAACCCTCAGAATGGGAGAAAATATTTGTAAATGAAGCAACTGACAAAGGATTCATTTCTAAAATATACAAATAGTTCATGCAGCTCAATATCAAAAAAAATAAACAACCCACTCAAAAAATGGACAGAAGTCCTATACAGACGTTTCTCCAAGAAGACATACAGATTGCCAAGAAGCACATGAAAAGCTGCTCAACATCACTAATTATTAGAGAAATGCAAATCAAAACTACAATGAGGTATGACCACACCAGTCAGAATGGCCATCATCAAAAAATCTACAAACAATAAGTGCTGGAGAGGGTGTGGAGAAAAGGAAACCCTCTTGCACTGTTGGTAGGAATGTAAATTGATACAACCACTATGGAGAACAGTATGGATGTTCATCAAAAAACTAAAAACAGAACTACCATATGACCCAGCAATCACATTACTGGTCATTTACCCTGAAAAAACCATAATTCAAAAAGAGTCATGTACCACAATGTTCACTGCAGCACTATTTACAATAGCCAGGACATGGAAACTACTTTAATGTCCATCGACAGATGAATGGATAAAGAAGATGTGGTACATATATGCAATGGAATATTACTCAGCCATAAAAAGGAATGAAATTGGGTCATTTGTAGAGATGTGGATGGACCTAGAGTCTGTCATACAGAGTGAAGTAAGTCAGAAAGAAAAAAACAAATATTGTATATTAACACAGTAGAATGTAGAAAAATGGTACAGATGAACCTATTTGCAGGGCAGGAACAGACACACAGATGTAGTGAATGGACATGTGGACACAGGGTGGGAAGGGGAGTGTGGGACAAATTGGGAGATTAGGACTGATATGTATACACTTCCACGTGTAAAACAGATAGCTAGTTCAAACCTGCTGTATAGCACAGGGAGTTCAGCTCAGTGCTCTGTGATGACCTAGATGGGTGGGATGGTGGGGGAGAAGTGGGAGGGAGCTCCAAGAGGGTGGGGATATATATACACATACAGCTGATTCACTTCGTTGTACAGCAGAAACTAACAACACTGTAAAGCAACTATACTCCAATAAAAAGATAAATAAATTAGATACACTAAAAAAAAGAGAGAAGTATGGAGTTGTGATTAACAAAAACTTTTATGCATCAAATTATTATTTTAGGGTAAAAAATAATCCGTGGAGGAAGTGGCATAGAAATACAAGTTACGATAGAAAAAGGAACACTGTAAATATCTCCTTCTATTAAAGAAGAACTTGTTCTCATATTTTTCCAACGGATGATTTTGGGTAAAAAATCATTACGGTGTTTGGTGTGTGCATTCCATTGGATCATCTTAAGTCATCTAACTACTGTATTTAAAGATGCCAAATATTTATAATATACCCAGATACAATCTTTTCCTACTATTTAATTTTATGATATCTCAGATATCAACTTAAAAATGCTGGGGAGATATATAGATATGTATCATCTATCCATCTACTTTTATTCAAGTCTTTTAGAAATATGCTAAAAAAAATTTGAACATCACTACATTAGGGCATGGGAGGATGGTGATTCTGTCATCAAGAAAGGAACTGTACCGGGGGAGAATGAGAGAGGCTGACAAGCAAGAAGACCAAAGAACAGGATAATAGGAGTGGGAGTTGGGGACAAGTGAACAGAAAGAACCCTCTGCATATTTCTCCTGGGTACTTCTACAGTTAAGTATATTGCTTCTCATTTACGTAAGGCCAATGAGATCTTACCAAAAGATGAACTTGAACTTTAGTTTCAAGTTCGAAGGGCTAGAGTTAAGACCCAGCTATCCCATCCACTAATTGTTTGACTTTAGGCAAGTCACTTAACATCATTAATCTTATTTTTCTATCTCAACATATTAATATCTGTCCTGACTCCTTTATAAAGGTCCTGTGAGATATAAAAAACATACTATATATGAAACTTACTGCTATACAACTTTAAGCTGGTATTAATATTCTTCTACAGAATAAATAACCTACTTCAGTTAAAATTAAGTTATAACTTTTAGTGTCTTTACTAGTTTTAATGACTTTCATAAATTAAGGTTTAAGCTTAGTAAACAGGGAACAATAATACCTAATGCAAAATATTTTAAAATATTTTTAATGGTCATATTTTTTTACCTAACAGCATTCCGCTGAATTGTCCTAAAGACACCTTCTATTTGCACATATCCAGATTCACCTACATTAAATCTAACTTAATACTCTCTGGTATGTTATTTTCTTAGGCAACATGGTACATGGCAAGGATGCTGAGCAATGTGATACAGATATTCACATTGTGAGACCTTGTTAACATTCAGTCAAGGAAAGACAAATGTAAACAAGATCATCTTAACCTAGCTGAAAAGTGTCAGCAAAGAGGAAAAAGATTCAGCTCCGCCTTGCTGAATCCTGCATTCAGATTTGCACTCACTAGTCACTTCCTCCACCTCTTAGGCTTTTTCAGGCCCTAGGTCATCAATGAATTATTCAATATTGCTGTGATCTTCCTTAATCACAGCAGATAATGTATGGGTTTAAAAGAAACAAACTCGGGGTTTCCCTGGTGGCGCAGTGGTTGGGAGTCCGCCTGCCGATGCAGGGGACACGGGTCCCTGCCCCGGTATGGGAGGATCCTGCGTGCCGCGGGGCGGCTGGGCCCGTGAGCCATGGCCGCTGAGCCAGAGCCAGCGCGTCCGGAGCCTGCGCTCCGCGGCGGGAGAGGCCACAGCAGTGAGAGGCCTGCGTACCGCAAAAAAAAAAAAAAAAAAGACACAAACTCCTCTCAAAGCTCTTCTTTTCTTCTGTCAAGTCACCCACAAACACATACATCTCCAGCCTCAAAACAAACCACCAACAAAACTACCCACAACAGGCCCACCCCTTCTCATTTATGCTTCCGCATTCTCCTTCCCTTAGTGGCTGAACTGCTTGAAAGAGCAGAACATTTAGCCTCCAGCTATTCCCCTGTCCATTCACTCTGCTGTCTGGATTCACACTCACCACTCAAAACTTCACTTTCAGAGGTGACCAGAGACCTCCCCAACTGCCCAGTCCAAGAGCATTTTCTCTCCCTCTGCTGTGTTCTTGCCACGTATCTGTTTTTTCTCAAACCTCTTTCACTGGTCCCTTCATTTCATCCACCATTTTCACACAGTCCTCCCCAGGGATCTCTCTTTGATTTTCTCTCCTTTTAATTTTATAGTAGTGGTTCTCAACTTTGTTGAGAATCCCCAGAATCACATGGGGAGCTGTGAAGACCTGCCCATGCTTGGGCCCACCTGCAGAGGGTCTGATTTAATTGGGCTGACAAAGAGCCCAGGCATCAGTGTTTTTAAAGCTCCGCAGGTGATAATAAAGTACAGCCAGGTTTTCAAACAACCAGCCTCTATGCACTGGCTGAGTGATTCCCTCTCATGGCTTCTAACCCAAAACCATTAACTTCAGTCCCAAGTTTTGTTAAACTACATTCACATTTCCAATTACCTTCTAGATAATTCCATCTGAACGCTCAACAAATATGAAAAGCCTCAGGCAGTAAACTGAATTGATCTCAGTATCTCCTCACACTGGTCTTCTTCCTGTAACCTTGGTCTTCTTAATTCAGTCATTATCCTCCCATTTCTAAACTCAAAGCTTCTAGTAATCCTCACAGCTCTCTTCAAAATCATTCCATTAAGTTATAGGTTCTACTGGAACTTAGCAGAACCCTACAGACCAGCGGTCCCCAACGTTTCGGCACCAGGGACTGGTTTCGCGGAAGACAGTTCTTCCACGGACGGCAGGGTGGGGAAGGTTTCAGGATGATTCAAGCACATTATATTTATTGTACACTTTCTTACTATTACATTGTAATATATAATGAAATAATTATACAACTCAACGTAATGCAGAATCAGTGGGAGCCCTGAGCTTGTTTTCACTTGCCACCCAGTGACAGGGTTTGGATATGAGTCTGCAAGCAACTGATTTATTATGGTCTCCGTGCAGTCAAACCTCTGCTAATGACAATCTGTATTTGTAGCTGCTCCCCAGCAGTCCGTGTTTTCCTTTTACGAGCAGCTCTAGCACTCTCTTCAAACCACTTACCATATTGTACTGTAATAATTTACGTAGAGTTTGTGGACTCCTACCACAAAAGCTCTTGAGAGCATGATTTTACATATATGTCTATTATATTTAAAATATGTATTCATAATATATACCTTGTATATGTATATATGATACATACAATATGATACATTTTGAACAGTATATTTTATATGCACAGAATCAAGCATAATGCCCTAGCAGAGATGTTCAAAAATGTATTATTTATCTAACGCATATTTGTTGAACATCTACAACGTGGCCTCACTATTTCTGCTACCTGGGATACATAAATAAACCAAACAAAGACTGTTCTCAAAGTGATTCTCAAGAGAAAAAAAACAATGTATAAACAAATAATGTATAAACAAATAAACATACTGGATAATTTCAGTGGTCCTACGGTCTAGAAAAAAATAAATCAGCATTATAGAGTGCTTTAGATCAGGAATCAGAAAACTTTTTCTGTAAAGGACTATATATTTAATATTTTAGGCTTTGGGGGCCACATGGTCTCTGAACAAAAACCACAGACAATATGTAAATGAATGAGCATGGTTGTATTCCAATAAATATTTGCTTACAAAAATAGGAGGTGGGCCATATTTGGCCTGTAGACTGTGGTTTGCTGACCCCTGCTTTAGATAACAGGCATGGCTTCTCTGAAGAGGTGACTACACACTAGGACATGAATACCTAGAAAGAGCCAATCCTCAGCCAGAATGTTCCAGGTACAGGTAAGAGCACTTGCAAAAGCTGTTGTTTGAGAAGCAGAAATAAAGCCTTCGTGATGAAGTGTGGTGAAAGAAAGGATGGATGAATATATAAACAGAGGCATGAATGAGTGAACTTTATCCATATGGAAAATAAAAACTATTACCCTAAGCAATTAATAAGCATTCCCACAGTTGAGACATGTTGCCACATTCAAAGAGAAGAAACAAAGACATGATTGCACAGGAAAATAAGTCAGTAGGATCTACTCAAAATTAGTTTCCTCTATGAATATCTATGCACCAAGCACTACTGCAGGTGCCAGAAATTAGGCAAAATGTTTGATAATTATGACTTCTGAAGGTTTAGACAATTACAATGCTGGATTCCATTAATTCTCAGCTATATATGTATATTTTGATTTCTAGAAGCTGAAATATTCAGATGACTTCTATGTACTAAGAAGTACTATTTTTTCTTAGTACTATTTATCACAAAACTAAGAGCAGTACTATGATAGACAAAAAAAAAAGTGACCTGTGAACCTACAGTACATACCAATTAATTTCATTTTAGAAAAATATTTTGGAAAAATTCTTGAACATCAAATATGTTTAAAAATCACTGAGATATTCTTTATTAACGAACCTGAAGTTGAGTTTAATTTCTCTTCTACATTGTAAAATTCTAATTATTTTAAGAAGTGTGTGTAAATAGTAACAATTCAAATAAATGTGAGTATTCCACTTTGGGAAAAATCGATGAGATGATATAACATTTTTAAAATAAAGAACTTTTCCCCAAAGATATCTTTGGATATTATATGATTTAATTTATGAAAACTGATCAAATAAGGCTACACACAATTGGTGTCATTTTAATGAACTAAATTTCAAAAACATACAGTCAATAAAACATTTTTTGTTGCAGGGAAAAACATGGGCTTTGGAGTTGGCTAGACTTGGCTCTGTGTTCTGGCTCCCCCACTTGCTGAGTCTGCAGCCTTGTAGGCTCTAAGTTCCTAGAATCACAATCCTCACCTGTGCAAAGGGAGAGATCATCCCTCCCAAGGTTGTAGGAGGATTTAATATGGAAGGTAAAGTACTTAGAATTAGGAGACAGTCAATAAATTTAATTGCCTCTTCCCTAAGTTTATCCCAAACAGAACTATATCTGCATGAAATGTATGTTAAATGTTGATGATTCAGTGCTCCTCAGTCTTTATTAAGAAGTACATACCTCTATATTCATAATACCAATCAGGAAAAAAAACCCAAAAAACTGGGAGAAATCTTTCAATTTTCCACTACGTAGGACTACTGGTGTGGGTTTATGAGACTCCATTCATAACACTCTCCTGGTGGGGCTTCCCTGGTGGTGCAGTGGTTAAGAGTCCACCTGCCGATGCAGGGGACACGGGTTCGTGCCCTGGTCCGGGAAGATCCCACATGCCGCGGAGCGGCTGGGCCCGTGAGCCATGGCTGCTGACCCTGAGCATCCGGAGCCTGTGCTCCGCAACGGGAGAGGCCACAACAGTGAGACGCCTGCGTACTGCAAAAAAAAAAAAAAAAAACCTCTCCTGGTGAGGAAAGTTTCTCCCTACTTACAAACTCAATCCCTCCTAGTGTATGTACCAGAAGAGATGTCATATTTCTAGCCATCCTATAAGAGGACTGCTTCCTAGCTCTTATATTGTAAGGACAGAAAGAGGATAAACTGTTTAGAAATCCCTCCCACAGTTAGGTCTTTCAGTCCTATTGATGCCTTCAGCCTGGCACAGAGCTCTGAAAACCCCAATACGATTTTTTTTTAATTTTTACTAGAGTATAGTTGATTTACAACGTTGTGCCCAATATGACTTTATTAATGAAGATGAGTGAGTCCCAATTTCATGATAAGTTTTAGGACTAGAGTATACCGACCCCATATTGTGTGTGCCCAGAAAAGGTGTGTAAAACTGCCATCCCACCCTGTGTGTGGTGTGATTTAAGGATCCACTTTTTTTATGGCTCTTACATGCATGGTTTTATAGTTTTATTGTTACTGATATTTTATAAAATTCAGAACTATTGGCTACATAAGGGCTGTCAGGGGAAGAGAAGTTTTGCAGGAAAACATGGAGATCATTTTTCAATGGCTCAGGCTTATCTCTTCCGAGCAGCTCCTTGAGCATTCAACAACATTCATGTTTCCAAATTTCTATTATCTTTTCCCTGAATACTTTATTGTTCATTTTAAATGTAATTTTTGATTTATATCATCAGCAAACACATAGAAAAGTGGATTAACATTCCAGATGGGGTAAATAATCCCCACATTTAATCTTGACTTCCTATACTCACTTTCTCACCTTTATTCACTTTCCTCCTCTCTTTCTGGTTAAACATCATAAAACTAGGCTACCTAAAACAGATTCCAAAACTTCCAATGTTAAGAGTATGTAAAGTGGGGGACCCATTTACACAAGACGATTATTTTCCAAAAATTACTTACATCCAGAACTTATTTCATGGCTTACTACTAAAATTGTTTAAAACCTAACTCTGTTCATGTTTTACTATTAAAAAATAAAAGACAAATATTTGGGGCAGCATGATTTAATAAAAATAAATCAACAACCACATCCACTTCCTTGTTGCCTCATCCCTTCCAACTCCCTGGGCAAAAGGAACATGTTGCAGGATGGTTCATGTATTAGGGGCTTTCTAGAAATGTCCGGCACTAGGATTAGCAAGCACAACTATTTCCAAATATATTAAATGTCTGCTCAGTTATTCCTTTGTTTGAAGTGTCACAGTAAGAAAAAAGAATTTATAATCTGAAATTCATTCTTCTTTTCTGGCCAACTGTTCATAAAAGAACAACAGTGACAATATATTTGGAACCACAATAATAGAGACATTATAAAAACAATGATAATGTTTTACTTTTAGGTGACAAAAGTATATAGTTTAATATTATCAAACATTAGGAATGTAAACCATATTTGCTAGAGTGCATATACTTTAAATTCTAAACTAAACAAAAAGCTTTATCCGAAAAGTGGTTAGGATATGTTTTAACTACCTTCAAGAAGGCTAATGTGTTGGTTTTATAAGTCTCTTCTCCACACTGCCAGAGTCAACACAAGGGTAGAGGCTTTACTCACATTATGAAATAATTTGGCTACAACTACTTCTCTCTAAACCCCTGTCAAGTATGAACCGCAAATACCAATAAAACAAAAGAAGCAAAATCCATTTTTTTCCATTAATCAGAAAGCTCCAAAGTTAAGACACAGGGAGACGTATAAGCAGAAACCGTAACAAATTATAAATCCAATGGTGATTTACACATGTTTACAATACCTTTGATATAATCCTATAGGCTAAATTTTGTGATTTCTTTCAGTGTGATCTTTCATATCAATTAAGCTGAATTCTTTTTGAGAGCTGTAAATACTTCTTAAGACCTTGTTTCTTTCTGTAGTTCAGGGTAAATAACAAACCTACATTTTACTGAAGAGGAAATGTAAATTTATTAAAAAAAAAAAAAAGGAAAGACAGACCACTTAAATTCTTTGCAGAGATCCTTTAGAGATAGTCAGACTTCGGTTAGGAAATTGCTAACAAGGAGAGGTGCCCAGACCCCCAAGTAGCTATTGTCACCCTTTGCCCTTTTGATACATGAACTTGTTAACCATGTGATTGGCTAAGGAATCTAATCATATATGCCAATAATAAAGAGCAAAGCACCTTGCAGTTTTCTATTCTACTCCCTTGTGAAAGACAGATGTGTTGCATCTAATTATTAACTGATTGGTATCTGGAGAAACATTAACATAATTGGTGCATTTGTTCTAATTAACAAAGGGAAATTGCCACATGCCACCCAATATGAAAAGTGAGTGCAGCAAGCATTAGCTAGAAAACTCCATGTCAATCAGAAAGGTTACTCTGCTAAACTCAAACTGGAGTCCCTCAAGTCCCAACACTGAGGCTGAAAATGACACAACAGAGTTGAGAAGCACGTGTACACCTAAGAGAATGGAGATTCAGCCTAGAATTGTTTTATGCAGGTACATTAATCAAATAAATGGGAAAAACAATTATGGGGCAATTATCAAATGCACACTCAGCCAAGATTCTAGAAGAAGCATTAGCTAGAAGCTAGGAGTCGGCCAAGTTCTACTGGGTGGCTTAGAAGTCAGAAGTTTGAAACTTTTCCTGTATTCGTTTGTTTTAACCTTGCCCTTTAGACCGGTGTTTCTCAAACTTTGTTGCATTTTAGAATCACCTGCGGAGCTATTAAAAACCTATTAAAAATAGTGATAACCCAGGCTGCATAAAATACCTATTAAATCAGTATCTTTAGCGTGGGCTATAAGCATCAGTATTTTCTAATGATTCCCAGGTGATCCCAATGTGCATCCTAGTTTGAACACCGTATTGCAGACTGGTTCTGATAATTTTGCTGAACTAAGTGCCCTGATGTGCTGATTAAGTGCCCTGGATGGGGCTTGAGATTCTACCTTTCCAAGAAGCTCCCAGGTCAAGCCAGTACAGATAATCTACGCGTCGCACCTTGAATAGTAAAGCCTTCACAATGCTAAAAGATACCTCTAGCTAATAAGCCTTCTGTAGACTTTCACCAGGTAGGATTTAGCTCCATTGCTTCAGAGTTCGAAATCACAAAATTATTTTCTGCTGGTGTCTCACACTGACAACAGGTGTTTCATATGACCAACCAAGGAAGTCTTCATTATAGAACGCAAATGAATGTTGTTTACCCATTAAAGTTGTGGGTAAAAAGTATCTTAAAAGACAGGAATCAAAACGCCATTAAAAAAAAAAAGTGTACAAAGAAAGTCTCCCCGACCCCAGGTCCAGTGTGGAGACATTGTTCTAGACGCTGTCTCTTGTCAAGAATAGAACGCTACTTTGTTTATGCAGCTATCTGCTTCTCAGATCGGCAACAGCAGTAAGACACTCATTCACTTCTGCATTGACCACTGTCCAATATACTTTGTGCCTTTCAGTAGCTTTGTGAAAGTATTTGTATTTTTATACTGTAAAAAGAATTGGACTTCAAGCAAGTTGAAATTATATCTTTAGACAACTGTACCCCCCCCAAGAAAACAGCCAAAGGATTAAAAAAAAAAAGCAAGTAAAAATGAAACTATGTCCCACAGACTTAACAGAAGCTGATAACTAACAGAAATTCTTGAGCTTATCTTACAGAACCGCAGATACGGCAACAGCTTGTCCAAACCCCTTTGCTTGTAAACTCCTTCACTGATTAAGCCCGTTTTAGTATTTCGTTCTTTTTTCACCTCTTTAATCACATACCTCCCCAGCTTCCACTCAGTCCAGCTGTTCCACAGGAACTTGAAGTCAGCTCCTGACCAGTGTGAGCGGCTAAGGCTGCTTGGGACCTCTGACCCTAAAGCTGGGCCTGAGGCCAGTTTTTCAGGCGATGAGTGGCCTGTTGACTTCAGAAGCCTGGAAACGTACCCTCAGCTCACGCTGGGCGCCTCCATGGCGAACAGGCAGCAGCGGAGCACGGCGATACGCCTGCGCAGTACACCCACTTCCTGGTCTTTTCCCACCTCCAATCAGCTTTCCCCAGCCTAAGACCGCCTTGGTTATCCCATAAGTAGCCCAACCCCCTATGACCTCGGGGAGGCGGAGCTAAGACTTGTTTTCCATCTTCTTAGTTGGCTGCCTTGTGAGGAAACTCTTCTCAGCTGCAAACCTCAGCGTCTCGGATTGGTTCGCTGCAAGTCTGGCATAGGGACGTGGTTAGTAACCTAACAGAAACTGGAGTGACATTTTGCTCAGTTGTTGCAACTTCCGCAAAGGGGAGGAATTTTCTAAGAAAGGGATGTTGTTTTCCTGCTGGGGAAACACCTCCTGAATTGCATATATGTCTGGTTCATTGCTTTTGAGAGTTGAATGTGTGCAGACCACGCTGTAGAGATGAACTTGTATTGAAATCTGAAAACTTAACATTTCTGAAGCCATAAATTCAACTATGAGGAGATGAAAGCACGTTGCTAAGTGAATTAATAGTGACAACCACCAAAAGAGCCCAAAGTAGAATAACTCAATCTGATAATATCTTACAAGGGAGCAAAATGGCACTGAAATGTCCTTAAAATGCTAAATTTTCCAGGGCAAAAGGACTATAAATTGATTAGTCCTGAGACAGTTCCTAACCGGTCTTTACTATAAACTTGCCTTTCAGGTTAAGTAACTCTCAGCATTTCCTCATATTTAGCAATTAAGGGTGTCGGGACTCTTGCTAAGTCTGACCGCCTTTAAAAAACACTGGATTTTGCTCTTTTTGTTATGACTGTCATTTTTCATCCACAATCAGTTTACAATAAATAGTGCCTCTAGGCATTTGAAGAATCATTGAAAGAAATTTCAAAAGCAAAGAACTTACCCAAGATAAAACCTTTTTTTCATGAAATAAAGGCTGTGGAAATAAAAGACCCTCCTGCCCTGCGATTATGTATTCAGGCGAGGTCACTGCCTGTAGCTGAAGCATCACTGAGAGAGATAGAATGTATCTGAAAACAGTTGAAGTCTACTGACCACTGATTTTAGGTCATCTAAGAAAAACTCACTCTACGGGGTTTGCTGACCGTTAGCATGGAAGATTTCACTTTCTTCTGAAGGACCAAATATTTTCTAGATTTTATTCATTTAATAAAATCAGATGTAAAATCCAAGTTCAGAACTTTCTGTTCCCACAGGAATTAAAATATATCCTTTATTTCTCCACCTTTCTCTCTCTCTTCTACTTCTACCCTAAGACCATCAGCTATCTTCTCTTACTTGAAGTAAGGCAAAGTCATCTCCTCAATGGTGTCTCTGTTTCCATTTTTACACTTCTAAAATCTATACTCCCTAGAGCAGCAAGAATGATCTTTGAAATAAATATATATCAGGTCATGACAATTCCTTACTTAAAATCTCCAATGACTCTGCATATATTCAGAAACAATTCCAAATCCCTTAGCATTACCACGTGTTAGTCCCCAAGCTCATCCTAACCCTTTGACTGAAGGGCTTCCTGCCCTCCTGATGGCTCACTGTGTCTCAGAGACACTGGCCTCCTTTTTAAACCATAACCACATTCTGAGGTATTCTGCTCCCCTACCTGGAGCTTCCTGACCCAGATCTTTTCAAGTCTGGCTCTTTCCTGTCATTCAGATCTCAGCTCAAATGTTATTTCTTCAGATATAGATTCTCCTTAAACTTTAAAGTGACTCCTGATCACCAACAACTGTCAACCTCTCAGATATGACCTTGTCTTACTTCCTTTAACTTGCAATTATCTGACAATTATCTTGCTCCTTTATTTCTATTCTTGTTTATGGTTTTGTTACCCTTTAGGGACTCTGACATGTATCTCCTTAAACTAGAAGAGTATAGAGCACACGGTGAGTGGACAATGAATATTCCTTGAATAAATGAATTAGTGATTAAAAATAAAAACGGGGGGCTTCCCTGGTGGCACAGTGGTTGAGAGTCCGCCTGCCGATGCAGGGGACATGGGTTCGTGCCCCGGTCCGGGAAGATCCCACATGCCGCAGAGCGGCTGGGCCCGTGAGCCATGGCCACTGAGCCTGCGCGTCCGGAGCCTGTGCTCCGCAACGGGAGAGGCCACAGCAGTGAGAGGCCCGCGTACCGCAAAAAAAAAAATTAAAAAAATATTAAAAATAAAAATGGGATTTTGTACTGTAGGCTCAAAGGAACCACTGTGTATATGCAGAAGTCAAGCCACAAATCTATTATAAATCAGAGGTTTATTATTTATTCCAGTGTTTAATTTTATTATAATTTTTAACTTGGTTCACAAAGTTATCTGTGCTTGTGGTGCTCTCTGTGCATAACTATTAGAGGCATATTGTTTACACTGGCAGAAAAACATATCAAGTGACCAAAATATAGAGATGACGTTGGCAAATATTGACTGGACCAATGCAAAGCTTGCAAGCTGACTACCAGTCAGGGAACCTGATACTTGTGGCAAACCTGTTTGTAAGGCTGATACTCATCTCATAAGCAAAACCCCTTCTTGTTGCTACACACATGCTAGGAGAAAATTCCAGCAGATATCACTGGGCACTGAAAGCAATGTCTCCCTCCAAATTAGTATGCAAACTCTCCTTTTCTCTCTAAACCTTTTTTGTCTGCAAGGAGTATAAAGCACAGCTTGGGAGAAAATGCACCTGCATGGAAATGCGTGGACACGAAGTTACAGTTATGAGGGAAGGGGCAGCAAAACATGCACTCCTCTCATGAAACAAAATGTTCATTGGCCCTATTAACAATCAATTAGATGGAGAGCTACCTGATGCTATACATCTGGTGACGCCTCCAGCTGCCAGCAGCTTTTTCCCCTGATAAAGCTGATGCTGCTTTAAAAAATTCTCTTTCCTGTTTAGCAAGACTAAACTCAGCAAAATCATCTATTCTTTTGCACTTCACCCCATATTTTCCCACTTGCTAATTAGAGATGCAAATGTGGATAAGTAAGATGACGGTTTTTAAGCACAACTGGGTCAATATGTTGAACATTGTGCCCTGTTCCTCCAATTAGACTCCTATGAAAAATAGTTCGATTATAATTAGAGGAGCAATTATCCCCTTGTTTAAGGTAAAACAAATCACAGGTTTGTTTTAGTGAAAAATTCAGCTTTGCTCCTTCTGCCATGCCAACAAATCTTGTATCCACTGATGTTCTGATACCAGTACTCTCCAAAAGAGATAATCTGATGAAATAAAGCATCTCTGAGTATATTTCTGGCTCACCATATGACAGCAACATTTTCCAGGCGTAAACTAAAATGAGCAAAGAGGGTTCATTTCATACAGCGCTGCTGTTATGCCACTGGAGCAACCCAGCACCCGTGCACGGGCATATTCATCTTCTGGCTTCTTTGGGGAGATGGCGGGTTTCTGCCAAAAGGCAGGCAAATGCCTCCCCAGACATGGGAGAAAAGCATTATATTTTTGGCTTGATCCTAGCAAAAGAGGTATTAAAAATACTGAGCAATACCATTTTAGAGTATTTCTGGGATTTGTTATTCTTTCTTTCACCTAGTCTACTTTTCATTTAAATATAATTATTATTAACCTGTCCTACAGTCCTTGAACTAAAGTAACTCTCAATGGCCTTTTATTCCCATCTAGTGGGTCAGAAGCACTAGACCGATAGATTCCCTTACTCCACCCTCACTGAGTTCTCTCAGTATGCGTCTTCAGAGGTGACAAACATCTTTTCTCTGAGAAGTTCCATTTCCTGAGGTGCCACCTCTGTGTCACATCTAACAGGGACTCTTTATTTCATTTAGCTAAATATACTTAGAGAATCTACTATGCAACCTACAGTCTGCTGGTGTTAGAGAGAAACATGAACAAAAATCCCGTTTTGTTCCTTATTTCATCCCAGTCTAATCAGGTAGGACAGTAGTAAACAGATATATTTCAACACAGATAATAGTTGGAGCTGTAAAAAATCAGGGTACCTAGGGGCTGATGTTCAGGCAGTTATACTGGTTCATTCATACCAGATGTTAAATACTGAATAGTTCTGCATCCGCTACTTAATAGCTGACATATTTTTTTTCTTAACCAATGAGTACTGAGAGGAGTTCTTAGTCAACAGTGCTACGACCTGGATAGATAGCATGTAAGGAATCCTGGGTTGGCCTCTTCCTCCTCTGACACTTTCTTTGTCCCTCTGTTTCCTTTGGCTTGGAAAAGGAGAGCTACCAACAGTAGCCCCAGCCCAGATTTCCTCTTTGGGAGAAAATATGAAGTCTGGTCCAATGTCTTGGTCCATTATGACTAAACAGACAACTTGAAAAATCAGAGTAAGGACAGCAGCACGTCAGGACTTGCTGTAGATATTCACGTTAACAAGTCATTTGTAAAGTAAATATGTTACATCAATAAGGAAATTTCCTGGTTTTAAAACTCAAATGTTATCTTCATTTGTAGCATTTATGGACTCTAACCAAAGTAACTGGCTAGAAAACACAGGAGGGCATCTTTGTGATTCTTCACAGGGTAGAAGCTTCATCTCTGCATACCCCACAGCGCCCAATAGAGCTGCACTGTGCTCGGTGACCACTCCAAATTCAAGAGGTCGAACTGAGTCTTCTGTGAATCAATGGGTGATATAATAATAGCACTAATAATGCTAGTGAGTGCTTCTACATGGTCTAAGTGATTTGCATATAGCTCATTTAACCTTCAGCTACATTCTGGAGAGACACCATTCATTATTATATTCATTTTGTAATTTAATTGAGGAAACTTAGATACCGAGGGCTGAAATACCTTGCTTAAAGTCCAAGACTTAAAAATGGGGACACTTGAGTTCAAACCTAGAGTTCTGTAAGGAAATTAGTTTAACGTTCTGTAGCAGAAATTAAAGCCAAAATAGGGGAGAAAATTAAATGTTATTTATTACCTCAGATATGCCTGTGCCATTATTTGCACCAAAGGTGATGCTTCTGTAACTTAAGATTAGTAGAGCTCTTTGGAAACCTACTGACTTTTTTTGTTTTTTTTGGTACGCGAGCCTCTCACTGCTGTGGCCTCTCCCTTTGCGGAGCACAGGCTCCAGACGCGCAGGCTCAGCGGCCATGGCTCACGAGCCCAGCCACTCCGTGGCATGTGGCATCTTCCCAGACTGGGGCACGAACCCGTGTCCCCCGAATCGGCAGGCAGACTCTCAACCACTGCGCCACCAGGGAAGCCCCCTACTGACTTTTATGGGAAGGAAATTATTGTCTCCTGATATTCTGCAAAGAATGAACTTCACTACTTATTCAATGATGCTAGATATATACTTATTAAACAAAGATAAAGTGAATCAGTCAACTATGTATTTGTTGAGTGTTTACTGAGTTTTTCAAATTCATTTGCCTTGCATACAAAAGAAGCATAAATCCTTGTCAGCATGGCCTGATGTCTTAAGGACTGATTTTGTTTATAGTAAAACATGAGAGTTTTACCTGCTGGTTTCCTTTTAAGATCAATATTCCATTTTATGCTATTTTCATGCTTTTAAATTCCTCAAATAAATAGATAAAATATTAAATGATAAATATATATATCATTAAATTAAAATAATCTTATAATCCCTTAACTCACCATGTTACATTTCATCCCTTTCTTCTTTAATTTATCTGCCCCTCCTGAGCAAATGACAGTTGTAACATGTCACGTTAAGGTATTCATTAGATTTCTGATCTTGATGATTCTAAGGGTGCTGAAAATAATCGACACAGGAGTTTATTAGCCTGCTCTCAAGCATGTGTGTTTGATCTCTCTCTTGACTTCCAGAAAAAGGAAAAATACTCACATTATAGTTCTGTGAATGTCAAATGGGTATATGATTTTTGAGCTTGCCAAGTGTTAATTGGTCTCTTCCCCAGTGATGATACAGATAAAATTCACAGCCAATTAGTTTGCACTCTTGAATCTTTACTCCTTGACAAAGTGAACCACTTTGCTGAGGAGACCAAGAAAATGAAGAAGTTATAGAATCTCCTCACTGGAAATCTCTGCAGGGATTTGCTCTCTTTAAGAAACATCAAGTCAAGAAGAGTCTACGGATACCTATGTTGCTCAGGATATGTTTTGGTCTTCAAGATAGTTTAATGGTGGAGGTTTGCATTAGAATTTTAGAAATACAGTTAAGGAGACAGATGCACTTATTGTCCTAAGTGAAAGGAAATATTGAATAGAGAAGAGCTGCCTACTTTATAATCACAATAAATCATATTGTGTGTCAGTGTTGGAAGATAAGATTTTGGAGTGGCTGGATAAAACAGCAATAATCATACAAAGTCTCTGATACAGTGCTAGAAAGTGCCATGGGATGCCAGGAACAAGGCAAAAAACAGCTCTCTTCTTTCAAAGAAAAAAGGAAATTTCATTAAGAGTGCCACTTAGAGCCTTTGCATTGATACATTGGAGATATGGATGACTGTGACAGAAAAATGGGTATTTTATTGTTTGGTGCTAATAAAAAGTCATGGTATAAATCTGATTTGTAATATTTCATTAACTATCAATAGGCTTTGTTTCACCAAAAACAGAAAATGAAAATAAAGAGCTAATGGAAAGCTTACAGGATGAAACTAACGGACATTCCTCATACATGTTTTTATTCATGGTGTGTGGCTATGGCTTTTAGGTATGTCCATAAATATATCACAGAGCAGGAAATATATACGTGGAGTGCACAGGCTCACACACACACACACACATACACACACACACCTTTCTTACATTTTTTTGCATAGTATCAAGAAAAATAATAAAATTGATGGTACATTATTAAGTCATACCACCTTTCTCTATGATTAGTGCCAGATAAAATAAAACAGTGTTTCTGATTTCTTAAAAGACAGTGACAAAATTAAACCAAGCTGCCTGTGGCTTTGTCCAGTGGGGCATTCTAATTGACTCTAAGTCATTAATCAGTTCCCAATCAATCTATTTTGCCAGTAGCAAGCAGTTAGGACTCCATTACCAACCATTCATCATGCCATACCCTAATTCACTGCACCATTAGCCATGGACTAGGCCTCCGTTAGAATAACTTAAGTGCCAATTGCTAAATGTGAAGAATTTTTGCTACTCACTTCAGCCACTGGGATCCCTTCTGGTGGTCGACACTGGAGCAAGACTTCCTGTTCCAAGGATACTTCCTTTCCCAGGGGTTCCTGCTCAAATGTCTTCCGCAGATCTGGAAAGCACCAGTAATAAAATATAAGACAAAACTAATTAACATTTATTCATTTATTGGAAGTACAATAAACATTCTGCAGCTTCTTATTTTATGTTTCTTTGTAGTTTTTAATCATGTTAGTACTGTACCATAATGTGGGTGATTATATTCTGTGTACTGGAAATTATGAAACTTGGAGGCAATTAACTGTTCCTACTTTAATCTTCACTGGAATGCTTTGGAGATCCTCATCCTAACAATTAGTGAAACTCATTCGTTGCATTTCCTTACTATTTCTTAATAATCAACTATAATGATCACTTTATTTATTTATTTATTTGCGGTACACGGGCCTCTCACTGTTGTGGCCTCTCCCGTTGCGGAGCACAGGCTCCGGACGCGCAGGCTCAGCGGCCATGGCTCACGGGCCCAGCCGCTCCGCGGCATGTGGGATCTTCCCGGACCAGGGCACGAACTCGTGTCCCCTGCATCGGCAGGCGGACTCTCAACCACTGCGCCACCAGGGAAGCCCAATGATCACATTTTTAATCAAGAGAATCCCATTGTCATGATGCTTATTCATAAAGTCCCTTAGGTATATTCTTATTTTTTCTTTCTTCCCAATAGATAACTATTGTAGTTGTAATAACTCTGAGATCTTTTGATAAATAACTCAAAAGCAAGTTTCTGTTCAGAGTGAAAAACAGAATGCTGGAGTCCTGAAAGAATGAATATAGCTTCTTGAGGTGTCTCAAACACAAGACAGTGAAAAGAGTAACTATTGGGATGAGTCCAGAAATATCTCAATATCTAAATTATGTGACCATTCTGCAATTAGAAGATTAAACAGTCATTTCTGCTCAAATATATCAAGAATCTAATTATGTATTTATATCAGCGGTCCCCAACCTTTTGGGCACCAGGGACCAGTTTCGTGGAAGACAGTTTTTCTACAGACCAGGGTCGGGGGAGGGTTGGTGAGGGAGGGACGGTTCAGGCGGTACTGCGAGCGACATGGAGCCGCACATGAAGCTTTGCTCACTCGCTGCCCACCTCCGGCTCTGCGGCCTGGTTCCTAACAGGCCACGGATCAGGGGTTGGGGACCCCTGATTTATATAGTTATAGTTGCTACAGCAATATGCAGTACAATTTTAAAAATTGCTATTGATGGACATGAAAATGTTAGAAACCAGTTTGTCATTTTAAACACCAAAGCTAAAAAGTACATGAGTCAGTCATAGAGCTTTGAAGCAGCATTTTATTTTAAAGCAAAGCAAAAAAATTATTTCATATATATACTCTTCAGCTCCTTCCCATTAAAAGTTATTGGAATTTTACCCAGTTGATTTTAGTAAAAAGTTAATGCCTCTTTCCTTTCATCCCATGTCCCCAGCAACAACTTCAGAATCTAAAAGCACCATTTCAGCCTACTGAACTAATGAATGGAAATCTGAAGACTCTGGAGGTGTGCCTCTAATGTCAAGGAGCTATTAGAAAGCACCACTTGGAAAATGCACTGAGAAAAAAAATTCATTGTCATATATTTGCCATTTGGTTGAATTTCTTGGCAGAAGAAAACCTTCAAGAGCTTAGGGGCTGTGAAAAGATAACTGGATCTAGGTGGGTCTGAAGTAAGACAAGAGACTCTACAAATGGTGACAGAATTTCTGTCAGAAGGGCATTTCTAATTTGATTATCAAGAAATTGAGTATGTTGCGGGAATGAACACTTAAAATCCACAGAGTTATTAGAACTTGAAAGTTATCTAAACCAGGTCCTCATTTTACATATGAGAAACACATTTCTCAAGTTACTCAAAGCCTCACAGCAAAATAACTGATGCTGCGTTAGAACCTGCTGATTTGATACATATTTTTCTATCCCACACATCCCTTCACATCTCTTTTGGTTGATTTATGTCCTTTCAACAGAAACATTAAAACTTCTTCTACTCTTTCTTTTCTCATATAGTAGCTTCTCTTTGTTTTTCATCTGCATTAAGATGAAATTTTGGCAAAACACCAAATATTAATAAAAGCAATAGCAGGAGTGAATAACTTTAATGGGATAAAATGTTCTTAACAGGGTATATCTTGTTGGTGAAAAATGATTCTAAAAAACTCCTATCTGGGCTTCCCTGGTGGCGTAGTGGTTGAGAGTCCGCCTGCCAATGCAGGGGACGCGGGTTCGTGCCCCGACCAGGAAGATCCCATATGCTGCGGAGCGTCTGGGCCCGTGAGCCATGGCCGCTGAGCCTGCGCGTCCGGAGCCTGTGCTCCGCAACGGGAGAGGCCACAGCAGTGAGAGGCCCGCGTACTGCAAAAAAAAAAAAAGCACAAACCTCCCATCTGATGCAGGGTAGGGTGAAGACCTAAAGACTGGAATTAGTTCTCAAATCAAATAACATATTGACTCTCAGTTAAACTAACCAGCATATCACAAAATAAGGATTGAGAATTAGAAAGAGTGAGGCACATATATATCCAAATAGTCAAAACAAATTCCTTTAACATTTGTAAATTATCTCCTTAAGGCAGACACTTTATTAGGTACTTAGGATGAAGATATGTAAGATTCAGAATCAAGACTAGAACGGTAAGCTGAGATCTATTTATGAAAAGCCTTCCTGCCATGCTAAGGAATGGCAAACCCTCAAAGGCTTTTAAGCAGAGGAGGGAGATAGGATGTCATATTACCCTCGGTGTGATTGAGGTGGTGGTGAAGAAGAAGGTAGTTAGGAACCCATTTGAATAGATCAGGAGGGATGACGGGGTCTTGAACTCAGCTAGTGACAGTGGACAGGAAGGGGAGAAAGCAGATTCTAGTAATAAATAGATCATATGTTGAGGAAGACCTAGGTATTTGGAGAGTGAGAAGAGGAAAAGATAATACTATCTTCTTAGCTACTGCAATTGTTAAGTTGATACCATCATTAAATGAAATAATACCAAATTGGGCAGGAAAGTGGTGAGAAAGGTAGCAAATTTATTTTGGTACATGTTCAGTTTGGTGCAGCTGTAGGCTATTCAAGCGGAAAAGTCCAGTAGGTCTATATCATGATTTCTCAACCTCAGCACGACTGACATTTGGGACTGGATAATTCTGTTGTGAGGTTGCCCAGTGCACAGCAAGTTGCTTAGCAGCATTCTTGGACTCTACCCAACAGATACCAGTAGCACCCTTCCAAGCCATGACAAAGCAAATGCCTCCAGATAATGCCAAATGTCTCCTGACATGAAAAATCACCTCAAGTAGAGAACCACTGGTCTAGAGTTTGGAAAAGAAGGCCTGGTGAAAGATCTGTGCTTCATTGTCTAGGAGATAGCTGAAGCACTAGAAATAGATGACACTACCAGGGCAGGGAAAAAAAAAAAAAAGAGGACACCAACATTCAAGAGGAAAACCTGCCTGCAAAAATGATACGGCGTGAGCAAAGACGTCGGAGAAAAACCAAGAGACAAGTGTCAGAGAAGCCAAGAGAAGAATAAAGTTTTAGGAAGTTGGGAGGCCAACAGGACAAATGCAGCAAAGGACTCAGAAGGAGAAGTTTGGGGGATTTAGGAGTGAAGGGGGAGTAGAAGCCCAGCTGAGTTGAGGGTACACAGGAATTGGAAAAATGACCATCAGGAGAACTCCTACTCTTTTGCAAGATTTTATGGTGATGGAAGTCAGCATTAAGGGATGATGGGTTCGAATGGAGCAGGCTATAATTCTTCTTAGGATATGGTATAGTTTGGGGCACAGTTTTCAAATTCCTGCCACATGAAGGCACACCTTTTGAGAATCCTCATTTCCTAATTGAGAATGGTGACCACACATCGGAGTCATGTACTTCAAAAGACAGGTTTTAACTGAACTATCACTGAATACCATATAATTCTGTTGTTTTGATGTTATTTAATTTTAAACTCTATGTAAATTTTATCTAATTTCTAAAATGATTCACATTTAACCCTCAACAAAGTAGTACTTCTTCCTGAAAAATCCTTTTAATTCCTGCCCAAAACCTCTTCTCTAGCTTTCAGGTTGTGTAAAGAGCACAGAATATATTGTGCTGTCCAGCATGGCAGCTGCTCCTTTCATATGCCTCCACGGTACTATGTAAGGGGGTGAGTAGCATTTTAAGCATATCCTTTATCATTTGGAGAGATGTGATAGAAGGCAGGCTGGATGACTTGCAGGCAGAGAGAACACGAGGGTGACGAATGGATAAGCATGAAAAATGGACACTTGTCAGCTAGGAATTAGATGTAAAACAGAATGTTTTAGAATAATGTGGGCATTCCTCTCAGGAAAAAGATGAATTTTTTGCCCTTGGAAGACCTTTAGGATTCTACATTTCTGTTTTCTTTCCATTAGTTCTCAGGCTGCTACTAAAATAAGTATAAAGTCCTTTCATTATAACCTAGATTACTTTTGCAAAGTGAACTTGGCTTACCTCTGATTTAGTCATTGACTCCATCAATTAAAAGAAAAATCAGCTTTGTCATATGCATGCATTCAGAGACATGTTTACTTAAGAACATGAATATTGGCTTACTAAATCCATACAGAGAAATCCAATTAGCAGATGTAGAATCAGACCTGAAACTATATGGACTTCTATTTACCATTTACACAGTAATCAAAGAAAGCCTTTTAGAACACACACATGTCGGTGTACACGGCATCTCTTTTTTTTTTTTTTTTTTTTTGGCGGTACGCGGGCCTCTCGCTGTTGTGGCCTCTCCCACCGCGGAGCACAGGCCCTGGACGCGCAGGCTCAGCAACCATGGCCCACGGGCCCAGCCGCTCCGCGGCACGTGGGATCCTCCCGGACCGGGGCATGAACCCGCGTCCCCTGCACCAGCAGGCGGGCGGACTCTCAACCACTGCGCCACCAGGGAAGCCCGGCATTTCATTTTTTATGGTAGAATTCTGATGCTGTCAATGAATTTTTTTGCACAATAATAATACTGTGGTTACAAATTATTTATGATGTGAAACCCACGAATTTCATGGCATTCTACAAACATGGACTCTGCTTTTTGACAACGTGGTAGGCTGAAAAGGAGGCTACCTGGGAGTTTGAAGACTCTGTGGCCTCACCTTCCTCATTTGTAAAATGAAAGTAAATGATGGGATGCTTTTGAAGGTCTCTTTTGTCATAAGGGCCTATGCCTGAGTAGACTAACATTTTAAATATGCATTTTAGGGGAAAACAGCCTATCCTTTGTGAAATAAGATAAGATCTTTAAGGATTTATACCAATTATCAAAGAGAAATAATAGAAGAAATTATTTTTCAATAATCTAGGAGATGATGCATCTTTGAAAAGAACAGCTTATATATTTTCCTCTTATGACAATCTTCATGCAACTTTCGTACACTTCAATATACAGGTATGGGTAAGAGTTAGAAAAATGGGATGATGGATGGGTTCCAGAAGATTCCATATTAAAAATATCAGAAAATTCTTTGTACAAATCCAAGGGAGCAATATAATATACATCACAAAAGCAGATGAATATTAAAGCTTTGATGATTATGAATGCATTGAGAATTACTTTGACAAAACTAATTTTCTCTCTCCATGGAGAGATGGGAAGGAAATGCCTACCCAAAATAGCACGCAAGAAAGCCTGTCACACCAAAGGGCATATCTACGAAAGGGGCCCAAAATCAAGTCTCCTCCACAGTGACCTCCCTCGAGCATCTTTGCCTGACACCATCTGAAAAGGGTGAAAGTGGCCTACAATGGGACAGTCGAGGCTGGACAGGTGGGAGCTTTGACTGTAACAGGTCATACTACCAAGCTCCTGTGAGCCCTCCTGATTCGGGAAGGAAATCAGGAGAAACTACCAGCAAAAGATCTTCCTATGGTGTCTAAGCAGGCAGGCTGCTGATACTATTGTCTTTGAAAAAGAAAATAAACAGGTTCTCACTCCAAGTTCAAAAGAAAAATAACTTACATTTGTTAAAAATGTTTATTCCCTTAGCAATGCTACTTCATTATGCAGAAAGATTTGTTAGAATAAAATATTTTTTGAAAGACAAAATCTTGACAATGTGATAAACTGACATTATGAAGTTAAGGGTTCGCTGATGGGTATACTTCAATAGATTATTCTAATGGAAATTAAAGTCCTTAAATTCCATTGAGTAATAAGATATAAATGACATAGTATTACCTTATTAAGGTTGGGTGCTTTTTGTTTTAGATCTGATCGGGTTTTGTGAATATTAGATCTCATAGAGTTTTGTGAATATTAAAAGAGTTATTGAACCTGAAAAGGTTTTGGAAGATTATGAAGCACAAAACACATGTAATAAATCATTACGACTGTTTCTATTACTATTAGAGAGTTCTGGCATGAAAGATGATTACTCATCTGAGTAAATTTCAACATGTCATTCTCTTACACACTTGGGCCATTTGGTCTATAAACTATAGGATCTAATATTCCTTACTATTCTTATGGAATTTAAGGTTTATTGTTGAGTTTTTCAAACTGTGTGTCATGACCCCTTAGAGGATTATGAATTCAATTTAGGGGGTTAAAAACCAGCATTAAAAATAGGAAATGGAATAAATAGAAAATGTCAAGTGATCATACATAGTAGTATTATGTATGTTTATATGTACATACACACACACACCTCTGTGTATTTGTATGTATGAAGAGATGGGTATACGTTTATTTAGTGGATCATGATATAAATATATTTTTTATTATAGGTCACTGTGGAAGAGGTCTGAAAGCTCCTGTAAAGCAAGATAACATTGCAGCCAAGAGCAAGATCTTCAGCATGGACAAACTTGGGTTCCGGTTCTGACTTTACCCCTTGACTAGCTGTGTGACCTTGAGCACTGCTTAACCTCTTCTTACTTTAGTTCCTTCAGCTAAGAAATGGGTATGATAATAGTAACTATTTTACAGGGTTTTATAGGAAGAGACACCTATAATACTCTAGCATTATGCCTTAAATATAATATGTACTCAAAAGATAGTAATCCCCACACCATTTCCCCCCCAGTATTAGTGAATTTTAGTATGCTATACAAACATTAGGCATTATCATTGTTAGTCAAAATAATCATAAACAAGTGAGACAAATTAATTACAAGCGTGGGAGACTAATGATTGAAAGTGATGTGTCACAAAGAAAAACTTAGGGATTACCATGCTGTGCTTGAAAAAATGCAGATTTCATAATAAGACTTGGCTCCAGGAATCCACAGTTTTTATTGGCCCCCAAGTGTGTTTTACACACAGCACTAAAATCTGAGAACTACCGATTGATTGATGGATTATTTACCGAACACCCATGATATGCGTGGCACTGTGCTAGACTCTGTAGGCAGAGGGACAGAGAGGCCTGGGAGGCCGTGAGAACCAAGAAGACCTGCTTCTACGCTGTGGCTCTTAAGACAGTGAGTCCCTGTTGGTGTTTCCCCAGTGTCAGTACTTACTTTTGTGCAGGTTGGCGGCTGACATTGTCTAACACAGACACTGAAATTTCATATGTGTCTAGGGGACAGGCAGGTAACTTAAATGAAAGAAAGTTAGGCACAAGAATTATTTTTTTCTTAAAACATAGCACCAACCTGGGCTGTCTTAGGTTTTCCAAATTTTAATAGAGACATGGGTACAAAACCAATTCACTTAACTTTTTACTTGCTACTCATCTCTATGCTGCCATATTGGAATTCAGGTTTGGTGGCCACAGACCCCATATGTGACAGAAACCAGTAATCAACTCTTTTCATGCTCGATAAACAGAGGTAGTAAAAACATTTTTTAGTTTTTAAAATTCTGTTTTACTGTACTTTCAAAGTGTTCCTCTAGCAAATAAAATAATTCTATGGTCACATATAGTAACAATACTTGTGTTCTTAGAGGGAAAAAATGTGCCTTTCTTCCAATAATGATAAAAGGGGATAATTATGTTGTCACAGTAGAGCATAACTTATGCTTAAATCACCAAATCTGGCTGTTAACAGGAAATAACTGGCATGAACCAACCAGTATAGCATACTTTGGGAAAACTAGATTAGACTTCTGAGCTTTGAGCATTTATTAAAAGTGAAAGTCCTGACAATGCTATAGAACTCTAAAAAGTTTGCCATGACTTTCTTTTCCAGGAATAGAGTATCTTTGCTGGAATTAAAAAAAAAAAAATCATGAAAAAATTGTTATATTCAGCAACTCCTAATGTGGTTTTTAAAAGGAAGGGACACAGTATATAAAAAATGTTGGAAGGAGTTTTCTTTTTAACTTGCTTTTTCTTCTCAAATATTGTAAAAGATAAAACAAAACAAAACAAAAACCCATGAACCAACCAACAAAAACATGAAGTTTCCTCTATGGTTAGATTGCAAAGTGAACTATCACATTTCTGCAAACCTGTACAATGAATTGGACTATAAAAAGAACACTTTAAAACGCAGATTTACCATTTCCTAAACGAGTGACTAGGGTAAGTTATCTAATATTTCGTTTCCATGCTTCTGTTTCATTATTTGCAAAATAAGGATAATAACAGATCCTAGCCAAAGGATTGTTGGAGGCAGCACAAAAGTTAACATGCACAGGGGCTTACAGAATTAGGCATACAGTAATCATGCCATAAATGTTGGTTACTAGGATACAGGGTTTTTTAAAGACACAAGAACGAAGATGAAAGATTTTTATTTTGTTCCTATTATTGTTTTGCAACCTCTTTTTACGTTTTAAAAAACTAATGTTTTTGACCAATCTTATGAATTTATCACAAACACTTTCATAATATCATAGTTATGGGCAGGGACAGAGGTTAGAATAATTTGAGCAAATCAGCAGAAAGATTATCTGGCAATGTCTTTAGTTTTGCCAAGGCAAGGGCTATCCCCTTACTGCACCGGGTCATTTAAACAGAAATCCTGAGTAAGCAAAGTCCCTGCAAAGGGAAGTACAATTTCAGCCATTCTTCTTTATTTCTTGGCTTTGGGGCATTTATAGGACAAATATATTGTATTCAGATAATTTTGCTAAAGGGTTTTTTAAAAAATAAATATTTTACAGCTAGAACTCCAAAGACATCCATTACAGAGAAGAGTAAGAAAAAAAAAAAAAACCCATATAAGCTACTCTTCTATTCACACTGCATCTTTATTTTCAGAAGAAAATG
Source organism: Neophocaena asiaeorientalis asiaeorientalis (assembly GCF_003031525.2). NCBI lineage: Eukaryota > Metazoa > Chordata > Mammalia > Artiodactyla > Phocoenidae > Neophocaena > Neophocaena asiaeorientalis. The sequence goes on along the minus strand of NW_020185337.1, from coordinate 13,948,106 downwards.
ATTATATGTCATCACAATATTTTTTAAGGTATGTCTTAGGGGTAAATAATAAGAAACATGCCAACTTTATGGATGAGGAACCCGATATATCAAAAAGTTAAGGCTCTTTTCTCAGAGTACAAAAAAAGAACATGATTGCAGACAAGCTTTTTTGCAAAAAAGCAGTTTAGCCATAAACTTCCCATTTCATACAGCATAAAACATTACTTTAATGACATATTTTAGTCCAGTGGGTTATCAGCCCTTCATATAGCACATAGATGGATGACTTTTCCCAAACTATAACTTATGAGACAGTATTTTATCAATTAGATGTCTACCTCTCAGAACGAATATGAGCTATAAATGCCTATGGATTTGTGGAGCCTCCGTGAATCTTGAGAACTTCTGTCTAAACACAAAAGCAAATAAGTTTGGAAAAATACAGACTGATGCAATCAGGTATGTGCTATGGTTTTTAATTTTGAAATAGGAACCACATGATGGATTAATTAACATAACGGTTGAGATTTATATGAAACAAGGAGACATTTATTGTTAAAAATTTTGTCTCATTATCTAAAAATGTCTAAATTGTGTAATTAATCTCATCTAATTCAAAAACTGGCCCCTGTAACTTACAGTGGATTTACTGGGGATTTAAATGGTCATACAGGGGATCAAACCACAGCTCAGAAGTGCACGTTAGTAAATGGGCCATTTATTCTGGTGTGGTGGCAAGCTTGCTGAGCTCTACCAAGACATTGGTGTTAGGCTGCCAGATCCTCTCATGGTATAACCTAAGTCTTGCAGAACACCTGGTTAACGCAGAACACCTGCATTATTTGGTTAAACTGTACTTTTAATTTTGATTATGTCAAGTAGAGTAGGCAGGTAGGAAATGGAAAAGTAACATACGAGGCCACAAATAATGACCTCTGTATATATAAACTAACACAATAATCGACAAGATCACGTATATATTTAACTGGAGATACTACTACCCCTACTATAGAAATATTAGTTCATCCATTCCTTTAAGATATTTATTGAGTTCCTACACGGTGTCAGGCATCACTGTAGGCATTCTGAATTCATGAGTGAACAAACCAAACAAAAATTTTTGCCCATGTGGATCTTACTTCCTAAGGGGCTGGCGGAAATAGAACACTAGTCATGATCATAATAAATAAGTATATAGTAGGTTCGAAGTTGATAAGTGCTATGGAGAAAATAAATAAGACAAAAGTGTAATGGGAATTTGAAGTGGGGGGCGCACGGGGGCAATCAGTTCAGTCTATCTGATGTCCTCAAATTCCTTGGGTGATAAAACATTTTTACTGAAACAACAAATCATTGGCATGAAATAGCAGCGTCACTTTGCCTTATCATATGCTTACAATTTAATTCAGTTTCATTCCATTGACTTACGTCTTCAGTTACTTAGCACCAGCCACATCCAAGGCACTGTTTTTAGGCACTGGGGATATAATGATGAAGAAAATAAAGTGTCTACTCTAGTGAAGCTAGTGGTGGAGCCAGTCAGCCTAAAAGATCATGAATAATGATGAAGAGAAATGCTCTCAAGAAAAATAAAGCAGGCTTGGGGTTAGAAGAGTGACAGAGTTGGCGATAGTGGGTGTTAGGTAAATTGGTCAGGGTTAATCCCTCTGAAGGGCTGACATCTCAGCAGAAATCTGAATGAAAGAAGGAGGTGAGCCACTGGTAGAGTTGGGGAAGAATGTTCCAGGTGGGAGGGAAGAGTTATTGCAGATAGCCTGTATCTGGAATGAGTGTATTAAACGTTCTAAAAACAAACTGGTATAGCTGGAGCAGACCAAGCAACAGGAGAGAGGCAGGAACCCAAGGCCTTCTTTCACTTCTGCATTGTAAATAATAGTGAGCCTATATCATTACGCATGTGGAAAATAAGATATTTTTGTGAACTGCCACCAGACACAAAATCATGGTCACCTCCTCTCTTATTTGTATCCAGTGTGTTGGTTAAAAGCATGGACTCCTTTGCTGGTCTGACCTACTTCTCCATATATGTGCTTTGACCTCAGGCAGCTTTTTGATCTCCCTTTGTCCTACATTTCCTCATTTGTAAAATGAGGATAATGACACCTGTCACACAGAATTGTTGCAAGTACTGAATGAGCTAATTCATGTAAGTGTTGGTCAAAGGGTACCAACTTTCAGGTACAAGATGAATAAGTTCTGGGGATATTTGTGTGCAGTTAAAATTTGCTAAGAGAGTAGAGCCTAAGTGTTTTCACACACACACACACACACATACACACACACACGGTAACTATGTGAGGTGAAAAAGTGACTGAAACGGTGTATCTATTATTATTATTCTATAGCCCATCTGTCCAATACGAGCCACACGTGGCTATGGAGCAGCTGACATGTGGCTAGTCTCAACTGAGAAGTACTGTAGTGTAAACACACCAGATCTCAAAGATTAATATGAAAAAAGAATGTTACATTGGTTATTTTATTGACATGATAGTTTAATACAGGCTCCGGACGCGCAGGCTCAGCGGCCACGGCTCACGGGCCCAGCTGCTCCACGGCATGTGGGATCTTCCCGGACCGGGGCACGAACCCGTGCCCCCTGCATTGGCAGGCAGACTCTCAACCACTGCGCCACCAGGGAAGCCCTCTTTTTACTTTTTTAAGAGTGGCTACCAGAAAAGTTGAAATAACGTGTGGCTGGCATTGTATTTCCTCGTACACTGTTATTCCGGACAGCATGCTAGACGCTACAGACTCAAAGATGTAAACATGGCTTGGCCCAAACCTACACGTGGCTCACAAGGTGGTTCCCATCTCAGGGAAAAGGATGAGTGAGCTATGAGAGGAGGGCAGAGAGGGCCACTCTGATCCTCCTTAATTCCTCCCAGAAACCATCCTATTCCAATCTGTAGTCAGTGGCCTTTGCACACATAAGAACGAGAAACTCCTCAGGAACTATCCTGACATTCCCAGGAAGATGGATTGTCCGTGCACATAAATCCATTGTAACTACTGAATTGAGGAGAAGGGTGACCGTATACAGGGCTCCTCTGGCCGCAGGCTTAGGGACAAAATTACAGTCTAATTATACTTGAATCGGCAGAGAACCTCAACCTCTAGGACTGACAGCCCAGGCCTGGTACAGGAAGTGGTGAAAGAAGGAAAAACGTTTTCGTTTTTAAAGTTAACTTAATATTGATAAGTTTCAAAATGCACAGATAAAGTTGTATGACTCATTACCTCTGTGGTACGAACATTATTATCATACACTGAGCACTTGCTTTGTGTGTGGCACTATGCCATAGGCTTTACAAGTTTATTCTAGTTTAATCTTAAAATAACCCTATCATTTTCATTTCATGGTTGACGGAACTAAGTGTCAGAGGGGTTAAGTCTCTTGATGAAGGTCACAGTAGTAAGTGACGGAACCAGGGTGTGAATACATAAGTCAACCTGGCCCCAAATGTGTGCTCTAACTACCCCACTCTGCTACTCTTTCCACATTATAGCCACCATCCCCTGACACAAGCAACCGTGAACTACATCAGCAACAATCACAACCAACAGCAGAAACAGCAGCCAAGACGTTTCCTGAAGAAGGACAGTGTTTGCTGACATTTTGCCTGAATTACGTTTTCCTACCTTAACACTCAGAATTCTCCCATTGGCCTATCACGAGGGACATTGGAAGAAACAACCCAATGAAACTGGAGGCTGCGTCACCATAAGGGTTCTACTTTGGACAGTCATTAGAGTGTCCACTTGAGTCCCCTCAGAAGGAACTCCTCTCCCTGCAGTGGAAAGCTGCAGCACCCACTAAGTGAACACATTTATATTCACGACAAGTGAATATAATTCAAAGTGAATCTAATTCAAAGGAGACAAGACTGTATTAAGAGGATGGACGAACTGCTCTGAAAGGTTTGAGAAAGGAACACCTATCATTCTGGAGACTGGTGAGGCAGGAATGACTTCACTAAGGACAACTGAAAGAAATCCTTCAACAAGCTCAGGCCTTTCGAATCATTCTCTCCTTTCTTTCTCTCACATCCCACATGTAACCTCTCAAAAGAAAGCTACTACCTCTGCCTTTAAATATATCTAGAATCCAGGTCTCACTGCTCCACAGCTTCTAATCTATGTATCCTAACATCTCCCACATCCAGAGCCTCGTAAGTGGTCTCCCTGCTTCTACTCTTGCTTCTCACGGTCTATTCTCAACACAGCAGTCAGGTGTTCTGCTAAAATGGAAGTCGTGTCATGAATTCCTCTGCTGAAAACATTCCGAAGTTCTCATTTCATACTGTGGACCACAGACGTTACACCCACAGGGCCTAGGCCATCTCCACACTGCCCTCCTGTCCATACCTTTCTCAGCTCACCCAGGGGTCTACTTTTGCTCACTCTCTTCCAGCCACTTCGGCTAATTCGATCTTCTTGGTACCCGCCAGCACATTCCTGCCTCAGGCCATCTGTACTTATGCCACTTGCTGTCCCCTCTGCCTGACTTCTTCTCTCCCTTCTTTCAGGTTTCTTCAACTGTCAACTTCTTCTGGAGGCCTTCCCTGACCACCCTCCCCAGCACAACATACCCCCTTTTCCCACTTATCTTTCTTCATAGCACTTAACATCTGCTCTGTCTCTGATTATTTATTTCATATACAGTGTGCCCTTGCTCACCAGACATAAACCTCCTGAGGGCAGGGATCATTATATGTTTTGATTCTGGCTCCATACCCAATACCTACAATTGTCCCAAGAACAGAGTAAATGCTTATTAAATATTCATTGAATAAATAAGTTTTTACAAATAATGAAAGGAAGTAAGAGAAAGGTGAAACCTTTCAGTATGAACAATAGCTGGAAAGTATAGAAATGGAAGTATTTCTAATCTAGTGTGACTCGATTGGAGACATTCTTTGTGGTCAGAGCTGGAAATTTAGGTTACCTTATGTAAACAATGAAACATGGCTGTTATGGGCTGAAATGTGTACCCCCCGCCAAAATTCACATGTTGAAATCCTAGCCCTGAGTACTTCAGAATGTGACTTTATTTGGAGATATGGCCTTTAAGGAGGTGATTAAGTTAAAATGAGGCCATTAAGGCCATACTGGTAGCCTTAAACAATATGACTGGCATCCTTATGAGAAGAGAGATTTGGATGTGGACGGTTACAGAAGGAAGACAGTATGAAGACATGGAGAAGATGACCATGTACAAGCCAAGGAGAGAGGCCTCAGAAGAAGCCAATACTTCCAGCACCTTGATCTTGGACTTCTAGCTTCCAGAACTGTGAGAAAATAAATTTCTGTTGTTTAAGCCACCAGTCGGTGGAATTTTGTTATGGCAGCCCTAGCAAACTAATACAGTGATATATACCATTGTTAGAAATTTTGACTTTATCTCATGAGCCACTATAAAAATTTAGCAGAGATGGAGGTGAGCTGAGATGAGACCTGAGTTTTAGGAATCTTCTGAAATCTTGCATTTGTGGTAATATGGAGGAAGGATTAGAAAAGGGAAAAGACTCGAGTCATGGAGACTAACCGGGAAGTGTTTGCAACGGTTGGGATCTAGATCAAGCAGAAGGGAAGGAAGAGGCGAGAACAGAATTGGGGGAAGCATCAGAGCCAAAACTGTTGGGACTTAGTGACATATTACAGGTAAGTGACATTGACATCAATGCAAATTGAAATTTAGTAAAATACAGACATGCAAAGGAATTCAGATGATAAAATGTACATGGGTTTCAGTGGTCTCATAGTTGAGAAGATTTCTCAGTATGGAACCTAAAGACAGATTAAAGCAGCATTCATGCCGCTCAAGGTGTGAACAGTACTTGTTGAGAAAAGGGTCTGCAGAAAGAGCTGCAGACTACATCTCCTCCTTGGGGATAATATGCACATTAGCATATTAAGGAATCTGGAAAGTTTTTCAATGAAGAAACCTCTTTAACTTTGTCCAAAAAAAAGGTATTCCCCACGTTTATTGATTATGGAACACTCTTTTTGTGTGTGAGGCACCTTTTAACCTCTCCTTCCACACAAATACTCTAGAAATTAGCACAGTTTGGAAAACAGTGGTGTATTCTGATGTGCCAGAACAGTTCTAAAATAAACAGAGAAGCTGTCTGGGTAATTCCTATTTCTAAGAGCAAAACTAGTCCACACTGTCCTAACAGATTGGCAGAATAAACTCATTAAAGGAATATAGTTGGTTTTCCCATAGCCTAATTACTACCAGATTAAAAAAGAAAATTCAATCTTTTGAAAGTAGCACGAATTCTTTCACACCCATAAAGGAAAATTACTCAGTGCCTGAAACAAAATAAAATGATATTCTGGTGATTTAAAGGGAAAGTGTAGCTCAAATTCAGAAATCTGGGAGCAATTTTTAACCAGGGTTCTTTGACACTAGAGCACTTATGGTCTGAATTTTCCCATTTTCCAACAGTTTCTGGAATCCACGGTGCCCCTGCACTGTGACTCACATGCAATGCGCACGTAGGCCTTCCGGCTCTTGGTGGTACCCGCCGAGCTCCAGGCCACACACTGGCACCAGTAATCTTCAGGCCCAAAGAGTTCTTCCACTTGCTGGCGTGAAATCTCAATGCTTACTTCCCGGACAATGAGACCTGCCAAGGCAAAGGAAGATTTAAGTCAGGAGAAGACTTGTATTAACAAAACACCATACACATATTTTTCCTCCAGTGATCCTTCTTGATGCCATAGACCAAGGTCCTAGATATTGCCTCTTATCTCCTCTGATTTTCCTCTGGATCCAGTTACTTGTCCACACCTTTTTCATTCTCTTATTTGCTATTTCAAATCTCTGGATTCACCAGATAATGAAAGTGGACTTGGTCTATCACTCCACAGAATTACACCTTTCCCGTTATAGCATAACATTCACCCTCCACCAAGGTATCTTCCTCTGTGTATTGAAACAGTAACTTGAATTTAACATCTTCTAAGGATTCTATCTTAATTATACAGGTTGTGGGTAAGATACCCATATGCTGTACATAGCTTTACAATAACTAAGTCTACCTAATTCTTTACATGAAATGAGAATGACCAAAAAACTATAATAATAAGTATATAAATCATCAATATATATATTTATATGCACAAATATGTGTATCAGTTTTTATTACATGACCTAGTCCTTTATAAATATGTGGTGATTTTTTAAAACTAAGTCATTTTAAACAGCTTTGTTTATTTTTTTTTTTTTTTTTTTTTTTTTTTTTTGCGGTACGCGGTACGTGGGCCTCTCACTGTTGTGGCCTCTCCCGCTGCGGAGCACAGGCTCCGGACGCGCAGGCTCAGCGGCCATGGCTCACGGGCCCAGCCGCTCCACGGCATGTGGGATCTTCCCGGACTGGGGCACGAACCCGTGTCCCCTGCATCGGCAGGAGGACTCTCAACCACTGAGCCACCAGGGAAGCCCAGTTTTGTTTATTATTAAGGCACATTGTTTTTCTTAAAAGAAATACTACCCTTAGTTAACAAACCTCTGCTGTTCTATCCAAAGAATGTATGACTTTAAGGTTTTCATGAGTAATATTTTGAAAGCCCAAGTGTTTCTCTATAATAACAATGTAACCAAAATCCTGTTAAAAATAAAGTGGCTTCTAGTTAAAATGCTCAAATAATTGGAATTTATTTCACAGTATTATGTAATCCTAAAATAACAAAAATTGAACTAAGAATCTGGGGTTATCATTTTAGGGGTATTCATCCTGCAGTATGCCTCTTTGCACGAGCAAGAAGGATTATCTGAACAATATATGTGGGCAACTGCCAGTTCTCTTGCACATACTCCCAGCATGGAGTGTCTACTGAGAGAACTGGCAGGGGCACCATTTAGGGAGTAGGAGAATTTGCTCTGGGTCAAGTATGAGCACAGTAAGGAAAGTTAAATGTATGACTCTGTACTGTTTATTCATTCATTCATTCACCAAATATCTACTGAGTATCAATTATGTAGGTACTTGTGACACTCTGATGAGTAAAATAGTCATTGCCCTCAATGAACTTTTATTTTTGGGAGGAGGATACATAAAAGGCTCCATCATGGGTTAGGTTGATTAAATCCTATGGGGAGAGGGACAGGGCACATGGGAAGAAGTAGGAAAGGGAAGGAGGAGACTGAGAACCCAGGAGAAGACAACTGAGCACTGGACACAGAGTGTACTAGCATGAGATGAAACTAGAGACAAGAAAGGGACCACTTTATATACATTCTTGTAAACCCGCAGTTCTCAAAGTATGGCCCACAAAACAGCTTTATCAACATCACTTAGGAACTTGTTGAACATGCAAATTCCTGGGCCCCACTCCAGACTCAGTGAACAAGAAAAATTGAGAGTTCGGCCCAGCAATATTTTAACAAGCCCTCCAAAATTTCTGATGCATGCTACAGTTTGAGAACCACTGTTGTACACCATGTTTAGGATCTGGGATTTCTTTCCGAGAACCAAGTGTTTTAAGCAAGAAGATGACATCATCAGATGAGAATTTAAAAATATACATATATAAATATATATACGATATATATGGTATAATGATATGTACAAGATATAAAGTTTAACTAGTTCCTAAAAGTTATGATATTTTAAAATGTTTGATCATGACTTCTTGGTATAAGTAACATGAAAGAGGTGTCATCTGGAGAGCCTAAAAAGGGGTATTCCAGTACTTACCCTAAAATCTAGGACATGTTCATACGGGTAAAAGCACTCAGGGAAATTAACAACCACCCAACAATAGTAGGTGCTGACCCATCGGGGGATAAACAATTCTTCCTATCACAAGCTGATGGGAGTTGAGTCACAGAAACAACTAAGTCCTTAGGTCCACTGAACTGGAATGAAGCCCAGGAAAGTGGGTTTGATAAACCCAAGGCACGGCAAAATCCTGATGGGGCGACTCTATTTACAAAAGTTTATTAAGTATTATTTTAACATTTTGGAAATTAGTAACGTTTTTATGTTTATAGAGTGATCAGTTTAAAAAGAATTTTCAAGTAACTGGCATATCCCAATCCCTCACCCTTCTATGAAAAGATTACTATATTATTTTAGCCAACGTCCAACCAATAAAGCAAGTCTCCACAGTAAAAAGCCAACTTATTAACAAATAACACTAATTTCCTTCCTTTCTCCTGGTCCTTGCTTGGGCCTTTCATTTTCCTGTCTCATTTTTTCTGATATCTAGAAATCTGTGCAAAGATGGGGCAGAGCCTTCCCTCCTCTCCTGCCTCCTTTCTTTTTACTCCACTCTCTGGTGTTTAATACTTTTGTCTGTTTTAATTGTTTATACCTTCTCTGTTCATGCAGAAAGTCAGTTACTGGAAACGAAACTCTTCCTCTAAAGGTTGCTGCAGTCACCAAAGGGCGGATAAACCTGCAGTATTTCCTTAGAACTATAATGGTTCTTTCCAAAATGTAGAGCAGCAACAAACGGGCTCAGGATAGTAAAACAGCATACAAATATTTTGTGTCCCAAGATGATAACTTCAGGTTTCATTCCCCACCCCAACCCCCGCCACCTTCTACGTAAAGCAATTACAGGAAACCTAATTAAATGCTAGGAGAACTTCATGAGGGCCACTGTATCCTTTTGCCCTAAGAGGCTCATGGATGTTTCTACTGAGCACAAATCTAAATCCTTTTAGGAAGTCACAGACCCGCCTGCTACAGGGATTATTCATCGTATGAATGTCCTGAATTGTGTGGCCCAGGCTCCCCATGGGCACAAGAGTCAAGCACACACACCGATTTTTGTCTTCAGCTTCACAGATGCCCCATCCAGGAGGAGATGGATTAATTACAGCTCTGTACACTGGACCTGCCACATGCCCAAAGTTTAAACTCCAACGTGTGGTCAACAACACCAGAACAAGAAAAAACTGGAGCATGAAGTTATCGAAACACTTACATTTTAGAATTCTCTAGACTTAGCTGCATTATTCAGACTCTGAGTTACTCGGTTATATATCATCTTTTCGTTACCATAGGTAAGTTCGTTACCTATGACATTTTGTTCATCAAACCAGAGGCTAGTGGTTTGGCTAAAAGTAGGTAATGTCCTTTTTCTTTGAAAGTGCAATTTCCAATCTGCTTGAAGTCTTGAGATGGAAAAAGCAACCTGCCTTGAAATTTGAAATGCCATCAGCATTACTTCCAAGCAGGTTGCTTTGAAGAGCATTTGGGAACTTGAAATTGGTTTCAGGTTATTTAAGGGTGGGGGGAAATGCTTCGGTCTACAGGATTTACTCAAATACAAATGCGTATTTTCCATCCTGTCTGACAACGTCAAAGATTTCCCATCACTGTTCTTCCTTTAATAGCGGCATCTCAAGGATGCATGCTGTTTGAAGTTTGCAGTGATTTGCTTTTATAATAGGAATCGTTGTGGTTTGGGAGACAGAGTGCAGCAAAGTAATTAGCATACTTTACCAAGAAGTTTCATAATGACCATGAACATGTACTTGTTAACAGGGAGTTTCACATGATTTTAGAAATTCAGATGCAAATGACACCTTCTGATTGGATCTTTGTGAGGCTATACATGAATTGAGCAATAAAATCTGGTAATTGGCATTTATTCCTTATCTTTAGCATAAATTTAACTTCGTAATAGTCAAGCACCACAAATAATGTTTTTCTAGAGATTCTTATAATGTGATAAAAAAATCCATGATTAATCTTGTTGCCTAATTATTTAAAACAATATCCAAATTCCCCCAGAAAGGTAATCTGCAGTGCTGTCAACAAATATTAAAAGTCCACGAATGTCAAAAATTATGTTGTTCCAGAAATGTAAAGATGTATAAAATATCACATCCAGCCTTGTGCTATTCATTTATCACGTTTATTAGGTGATACTCAAAAATCATGCATTATCTTAAATATTTTTTAAATATGCTCATCAAATCTGCATCTTCTAATACCCCATGTAGTTTCACTAAAAAGCATCCTCACCTCATGTTAGACTTAAGTATTATGTGCATCTGAGTTGCATTTCTCATTCCTCCCAATGACTTTATCTTTCATACGCAAAGGGAAGTTTTGAGACACCATGTTGTGCAGACCTGGCAATTCTATTTCTTCCAGCACTCTCCCTATTGGGAGAAGAGCTGCAGAGGTGACTCTACCAAATTTCATTACAGTATATTCAAAGTTAGTACACATATTGGTGGGAAATGCACAAAGCTGCAGGGAAGGATGTTCTGGAATATATTACATTTTATTGAATTAGTGTGGTCTCTTTTTCATGCTTTTTTCCAGAGCTTAACCTTATTAGTTTTCACTAATATCTAAAATATGAAACATATCAGCTCAAGGTGTCTTAATACAAATCTAACCACACAAAATGCTATCACTGTTTAAAAGGATGTCATACCATAAAAAAACTGATTGTTATTTTAGCAACTTATAACTCTTACTAAAATAATCAAAATATGAAAACTCAAAAGGTAGAACTTTATAATTAAGACATTGTTTTATGCCACATGAAGTCATTTGACAATCTTTGAAGTACATCAGGAAAAGAAGACACTGTAAACACATAATTTACGAACTTCTCTCTGAAATGTTTTCCTTGAATTTTTAATATAATATTTAATATGTAAACAGTCCATCTAATTAACTAAAATTATTTTGTGTAATTGGGAATTGCAACTTACCAGTGTATTTGATTTATTATGAGTATAATTCTGTTAAAGTTACGTTTACTATCATTGTGATCAAGATGAATTTACCTAAAAGTCAAGGAATAACATGGCTGGGACTGAGTGGTTCAAGAGATTTGCTTGGAAGCATTTCATACCTAGGCCATTGACTTGATTACCTTTTATGTGATAGTTTCTAGTCTCTTGGTTCTGGTTTGGCATTCTGTGTCCAATGGGGATCTGTGTTTTGTTTTATTTTTGTTTTGTCTAGAGCTGAGAAAAAATTATTCATTGGATTATGTATCTGGAGTGGGAAGACATCTAGTGCTTCTAGAAAGCTATATGACAACCACAGATAAATGCAGTCTTCCCCCCTGAAACTTGAAAATTTAATTGCAAGATTATATTAAAATAGAATGACAAATGATACTTACCCTGACAATGCTAACACTGTTTTTCCCTTTTCTTTTTAGGAGTGTCAGGTTTTAGATGTTACAGGAGAATCAGTGCTCCTACTTTTTATTTATTTATTTTTTTCCTTTTGTGGTACACGGGCCTCTCACTGCTGTGGCCTCTCCCGTTGCGGAGCACAGGCTCCGGACGCGCAGGCTCAGCGGCCATGGCTCACGGGCCAGCCGCTCCACGGCATGTGGGATCTTCCCAGACCGGGGCACGAACCTGTGTCCCCTGCATCGGCAGGCGGACTCTCAACCACTGTGCCATCAGGGAAGCCCCCTACTTCTGATTTGACTTTCTAACCGCATCAAACCTAAGGCTGTAAGTATGAAGGATAATTGGAGTGGTGGGTATACGAAGTATTTTCTCTTACTTATAGAGTTGTATGAATGAGTTGACAGAAATTAATCTTACCAGCTTTGGCCCATCATGTAATTCCAATTCTTGACTTTGGTGATGAAAAACCTATTGAATCTCTGTTCCAAGAAGCCTTTCTAAGACCAAAATGGGAACTAAAATGCTTTCTGTAATTAATCTCTTCTCATATGTCAATGTTCTTTAGAATATAAAGAAGCTATTCTGTGAAAATATGATGATGGTAATGTGTTCAGTTTGGAAAGACACAAAGCACATTCCACTGAGAAAGCAAACATATTACTCATCTAAATAGTTTTCCTAAAACATCAAACATTATATATATTTGAATGTATATTCCAACATTTTTCTTTAAAAGTATAATTTTTAATCATTATTTAAATCTAACTACATGCATTCCTTTCTGTCCCTATTTCATGTAATTTGTCAGTAATTTCAATAGAAATAATTTTAACAAAAATTTAAAAAAAGATTCCTTTCAATAAGGGTGGGGAATAATAACACGTTATTGTAGATTAGTGAACTGTGGACTTACGAATTATAGACCTTACTATTACTTTTGTCCAGTCATTCATTCAATAGGTATTTGTTGAGACTCTACTATGTGCCACGCACTCTTCTATGTGCTGAGGACACAGTGGTAAAGAAGATAGATAAGGATTCTATCCTCCTATGGGTTACATTCTATTGTGGAGCTTGCTCTTGAGCAACTGTTTCAGGCATAGTAGTTTCCAAGGTGGGCATAGAGATGAAATGCTTATGGGTCCCCTTTTCAGAAGTTTACTCTCTGATACTACAGATAAAAATAGTAGCTTACTGAGTAAAGGGGCTCTGTCATATGCATTGTATATCCATCAGTATAGTAATTGGCACAAATATTTGTCTAGTTGATGTAAGTTAAATGAATGAATGATTTGTTTGTTATAGCTATAATACAAAGTAGTGTTAAATCCAAGCTACAGGTAAATTTAATTGTAACTCAGAACAGTAAAGGTAACCAGTATTTACTGAACATCTACCATGGGTCTCAGTTAATCTGCATAATAATCCTTGGGATTAATATTGTTACACCTCTAATACAGGTAAGGCGTGGAGGTCAGAATTTAAACAATTGTTCACACAGCTAATAACTACTGAAATCAGGATTTAGATCCACATTTGTCTGAATCCAGTGTTCCCATTCCTTTCACTACACCAATATTCCTTAAACTGTGTCTTAAAAAAGTGGGTTTTGCTCAAATAAGTTTGGGGATTTCTGCTTAATACAACTTTCTCTTAGAAACTCAGAGTGCCCATTAGTATACTGAAGATATTGGTCAGAAGTTCTGACATAAAGAAGTAGGTTTAATTTGGACTGCCACCATTCCCCCCAAATTTATTAAACCATAGAACCCTACAGTCAGCATAAACACAGAACCCATTTCATCATGGCTTTCAATGAGGTTTTGTTTAGCATTCACCAGATGTTGATCTATTGAATAAAAGTAATCCATTGTTTGGAAAATTCTGAAAACCCCATAAAGAAAGCTATAGTGAAATTGCTTTAGAAGGAGAGATCAACGGGAAACCTGGGGAATGGAATATTTGAGTTTTAAGCTGAAGCATGGTTTGGGTTTAAAAATTTAAAGAGGAATCAAAGACACTTGAGGAGAAGAGAACAGCAAGAAGCCAAAGGGCAGAGATGAAAAAGCATGGTGACCACCGTGCAGAGTAGTTTACATGAATTAAGTAAAGAAATAAGACCATGGAATTAGAAGAGAGGTTCCTGGAGAGCCTTGTATGCAAGTTACAGAAGACTGTATTGTGGAGAAGGGAGCCTGTGAAAATTGTACAGTGGTGAAATGACATTTTTAAAAATGACATATTCTTTAGGAAGATTAATATGACTTTACTAGTAAGCAAAACTAATCTGATTTACTTAAATTGAATTTTACTAATTTTAATTTTAATTATCATTATACATTTCTTTTCAGATCAATGATCTTACAACAAGTCATTAATCATAAGTGTTAAGAGCAATATTCTTGGTGACCCTCTGAAAAGAGTCTGATGATAAAAATCAGGTACATATATTCAGAATACTAATTACTCATACTGTCAGGCTTTTAGTTTTTTCTTATCCCAAATGATTTAGAAACAAGCATTAAGAGCCATCACCTCTGGAGTGACTGCCACTTACAACAGTTCATATGTAGGATATTGGGGACAGCTACTGGTTTATCTTAAAAGCAATACATTTCATATTGTTTAAAAAAATTTTTAAGTCAAACTATAAATGCTCATTTAAAACAAAACTTCAAATCATCCAGACAATTATTATGACAACTGAGGGACCAGACAAATACTTGTCTAATACATAGCAACCCAGTGATTTATTTAGATAAGAGAATAAATTCTTGCTTTGTATATACTATCTGACTTCTGGAAAGTCTTAAATCCATCAAGCCCTGGTTTCCCAACTTGTAAAATAAAGTTAAGAATTTGTTCGTTCCATTGGTTTGTGAGGAAAGAAATGGAATAACACCTACAAAAGATCTTGAAATCTATAAAATTCCTTTTAAATATCCTATAAAATAGTAATTGAGAATAAAACTATATTCTGGTAACAAAATTACCATTGGAGGTACTAACATAGTTTTAAGGGAGGGGAAGAGGGGGGAAGAACACCCTGACTGGAAATTGTATTAGTCACGTACCCAGATGAGAAAGACGTGGCTGGTTTGGGAAATTTTCAATAGAGTTGGGAGAGTTCAGTCTGGGTGGGGATGTGAACTGTCCAGGGCAATGCAGATGTGGCTACGATATTTAGAAATGAAATCTGAACAGCAGGCGTAAGTTCTAGTGATTTGCCTTTAAGTTTCCTGTCCTTCAGCCAAATCACCCAGGACTTTCCTCACCCCCTAGGTCCCTACTATATTAAAGCACAGATAGAGTAAAGCTACCCTGATGGGATGAGTGAAGAGTCTACTGATTTCTGTAATGAAGAAGCTTGCCCAGCTCACCCATTAGGAGTTTCTTACATCCCTATCCCAGTTCCCAGGTGAGGCAGGGACACAAAGCAACTGAATAGAAATAACTAACTAGGGTAGTTCTGACTAATTTGGGGCAGAATAAGCAAACTTCCATCGTTTAGAGAAGATTTAAAATTGATAAACACAATCACGTTTTCTAGAGTCTTTCTTCACTTTCCAACTAGGATGTGAGCTCCATCAGGGTAGAAATTTTTGTGTGCTACCTGATGTTGCTGTGGCCTAGAATAATACCTGGTACATATTGTAGGCATACAATAAATATTTGTTGAATTAATGAAAGAATATTTCCCCCAGGACACTAAGATATACTTATTTAAAAGATATGGGATTGTGTTCCCTTAGACTTTAGAGGAAAGGAACTTTCAGTCATGATGGCAGTTGTACCTCCTATCCTAGCCAGAAAGACATAATCAAACACAGCTCTTATTTAAATTTTGAACATGTTTGCTATTTGCACTAAGAACAGGGAACAAAAAGTGGAGTTACTGTAATGCTTTTTAGAGCCTCCAAAATTGTTGGGCCTCCAGTAATAGCTGAGTGAAAACAGATCAAGTATCAGTGAGAAGATCCTTTTTTCTTATCCGTTTAAAAAAGAATTCTAGTATGCGAGAATGACTCAGTTTACAAGAAGGAAAAAATTTAACTTATGAAATTCTAAGTAGAGATGAAAAATATTAGCAGTTCATATTTTCAAGCCAGGAGTATGTACTGAACTCCTGCTGAAACAATTTTCAATTTGAACTTTATAGAGACTGAGGAATAACTATTTGTTCTGATATTTCCAAAATATTTTTATATATTCTGAGATCCCTGCCTCAAATTTTTCTTTTATTATTCCAAAGGGAAAGATGATTTAATAAAATAATGCAAATGAGTATAATGCACTTAAACTTTTTACTTTTTTTTTTTTTTTTTCGGTACGCGGGCCTCTCACTGCTGCGGCCTCTCCCATTGAGGAGCACAGGCTCCGGACGCGCAGGCTCAGCGGCCATGGCTCACGGGCCCAGCCACTCCGTGCCATGTGGGATCTTCCTGGACCGGGGCTCCAACCCATGTCCCCTGCATCCGCAGGTGGACTCTCAACCACTGCGCCGCCAGGGAAGCCCCTTTTTTCCTTTTTTTTTAAATGCAGAGAATGTCTCTTTGACCTTCTACTGATTCTAAGTTACATGTACTTAGTTTTTGATAAACATAAGGCTTTAGGTAGAATTCCAGAAGACAATACTGCTACATTATTTGCCAGTAAAACCTTATATTTAATTCATCCTTGGCAATTAACTTAATTGAGAGTATGATCTTTGGAGAAGGACTTGGTTCAAATTCTAGTTCCTCAAATGACTAGATGTATGACCTTGGGAAAATTCCTCTACCTCACTAAATAGCACTTTCCTCAACAAGAAAATAGGAATTAAAATTCCTAACTCAATGGGTTATTTTAAGGATTAAATGAGGTGATACATGTAAAACTCTTAGCAGAGTAAGCCCTTAATACGATACTAACTAGCCTAACTAATGTGATTTCAGAAGCTAAAATAGTTTATGCCATGCTGTGTACTACACAATGCCCTTCATTTCAGAGCTTTACAAAATTAAAGTCTATGTTTCCATCACAGAAGTCTTCAGGGCAGCTATTTTGTATGAGCTTTCTTAGTAATTCAGGCTACATCCTTCTTCAACCTACATCTTCTCAACCATGGCTACCAGGGTCTCGAAGCAAGGAGAAGAGAGCACAGAGAGCTCACACCTGCTCTTAAAAGGCTTGGTTGGCTCTGAAGTTCAACATAGCTCACTCATAGCCCATGGGCTAGAAGTAATCACTTGGCCAAGCTGCCCAGCAAGGAAGTGGGACTTGTAATATTCCTGTGTGCCCAGGAAGGAGAGAATACGACATAAATATTAGATGGCCTTCTACAATATAATAAAGTTTTCAAATATCTGAATGTGTGATTTTAATATTATGCCCCAAATGCTATAAAACAGTATAATTGGCTTATTATGTAAGAAAAAATTTTCAAATAGTGTACTTGCAGTTTTTCAAAATACTATTTCTAAAATAAATGTTGAAGAAATTGATGTGAAAATCTAGGTTATGATGTTTAGTTACTATTATAATTTTCTTTACAGTCCCACATCTTATTTTGATGTTTTCACAAGAGATAGGAAAACTAAAACTTGAAATAATGTACGAGTGATGCCTGATTCTGAATGTCGTGTGTAACTTGTAATGTCTTCACGTCCATTCTGCACCAGCACCACAAAGAAAAATTAAGAAGGAAAAATGATTGTTTCCCACCACGAGCTCCGATTTCCTGAGATATTTATGTAACTGTATAATACTGCCAACTGAACAAACAGCTTCAATCATGTGTCTGTTCATATCTCCAGGTAAAGTTTTGTTCTTTTCCTTTCTTTTATAAATGTATTCCCTTCAAAGGATACACACCCTAGCGGATAGACAATCTCTACGGGAGAACGGGAAAGCTAGCTATTTAATACGTGCAGTTCAGTGTCATAAGGTGTGGAACCACAATAATTAATATTTTGTGATGATACACTAATAGAGATGACATTGCGTGATTAGCTGGGTTTTCAGAAAAGTTAGTAAAATGAAATTAATGGATAGGACTGTTCAGTCTGAAGGATAGATACAACATGCTGACAAACAAAACTGGGTTTCAGCATAAAGTGGGTATGTTATATAGGCAGTATACATATGCACCAAATAATACTATGTGTATTTACATGCATATCATTCATCTAGTATTTTCTTTTCACTTCCAAGTTGGAATGCATTTATTTCTTACCCTACAAGCCCATTTAGTCACATTTCTGTCAGATCCCACTTGCATATGCGGTGTTGAATAAATCAGTGGTTAATAAATGTCCTTGGAGGACTCCCCTGGTGGGGCAGTGGACACTGCAGGGGACACGGGTTCGAGCCCTGGTCCAGGAAGATCTCACATGCTGGGGAGCAACTAAGCCCGTGTGCCACAACTACTGAGCCTGCGCTCTAGAGCCCGTGAGCCACAACTACGGAAGCCCGCAGGCCTAGAGCCCGTGCTCCGCAACAAGAGAAGCCACCGCAATGAGAAGCCCGCGCACCGCAACGAAGACCCAACGCAGCCAGAAATATAATTAATTAATTAATTAAAATAAATAAATAAATGTCCTTGGAAATACGTTTAGAGATAAATAGTGAACTGCTGTATCTCATCTTAAATGTATATTTTTACTCTCAGAATCTTAAAAGAAAGATAGCCTGAGTTAGCACATACATATATGGAAAAAGAGAAGTAATTACAGACCAATCATGTAAAAGGAGCCTGGTTTATTACTCTTGAATGGATATACTATAGACAAAAACGTAAAATGTTCTCATAACTGTTCACAAAATTTTGCTGCAAAGGAAACACTGAATGAGGATGGAGAGCCAACCTTCCCATCATAGAGCTTTTGTCACGACTCCACGGGCTTAGGGCCCCAGCCCAGCCCCACAGCAGGCAGAGCTGCAGGACACTCAGAATTCCAGCCCTCCTGGACCCGCTCTCCCACAGGTACTGCTCTAGCTGACCACACGCTCACTTCTAATTTGCAGCGAGGTAGTCTGACAAGCAGGCTGGGAGGATAGCAGAGATGGAAACACAGGTCAAGTACAGATAAAATGATGTTCACCTTGAAAAACACAAATAAGACTTTTAGGCACTAATGTACAGGGATGTATCTATTGAGAAATGAGAACACAAACACCTCTTTCTCATTAATAATTTTCCCTATCCTCTTCTGATTCTACCCCAACCTCTCTCCATAACCCAGTATCGGTACACTTCCTACGTCTATACTTAAATAATACAGATTTATGTCCCCTGCACATATCTCATATATCTCCACCCATCCCCCCAAGCTGGTCTCAGGTTTGTTTTAAAAACATATCATGTGGGTGATCCCTTAGCAATCCTTTGAAGTTCCATCCCCGTTAAAAAGTGAAGGGGGCTCCGGTGTCCTAAGAAGAGAAATAATGACAGCGCATGGCTGTTATTTCATACGCTTCTGACTGTGAAATAAATGTTTAAAAAAATGAGAACACATAAGCCAAAGTCAGGCAAAATTACAGTTGAGAAGGTAAAAAGAAACACCTAAACTCTTGCCAAAGGTTCATGTTTTACGTAAAGCTGCAGTTGGGACTTCACAAAGGAAATCTCCGCACTTTTTATTTCTGGTTCAGAGGATTTACATGCTCTTTCTAATGATCTGGGCCTTCAGCACTGGGTAATGTCTCCCAGTCCTCAGCTTAGCACTCATGCAAAATTGAAGCACTTTGGAGGCAGTTTAGTAGCTGCCGATGAATCTCAATGTGCAGGAAAAGGCATAATGGTTGTTTAGCACTTACTAGGAGAAGCTGAGGAAATCAGGGGGAAAAATCTATTGAACTTAAGCCATCTGGGAAGCCAACTGAGAGCGACTGCATTAACAATGTGTTTACATTCCTATTGTGTTGCTAGGTCAAGCGAAAGTGTGTGTGTGTGTGTGTGTGTGTGTGTGTGTGTAGAAGAAATTATCAAGTGCAGCTCTTTAGGTTGTATTGGCTATTTCGATTTGGTTTTGGCAACTCTGTGGGGCAAAAATTTTCATGAGAAACGTAGCTGTGAGAATTTTTAGGTTTCCATGAGACAGGACAACTGTTAGAGCACAGAGGCTGGCAAGGATGCCGTGGCATGAGAAAAGTGAGCGATACAAGAGCCTGGCTGTGCAGCTCTTTCCCTGCATCTGGCCCACAGGACAAGGCAACAGATTGGGAGAGGCTTTAGAAAGCTGGTAAAGAACACGAGGAAATGCTTTCGTTGCCTGCTACATGTATAGTTAAGTTAGAAATACTGACTAAACGAGGGGAAATAGCCAGGTAAGTGCCTTCTCTTTCAGCACCCAGCAGCCCTACTCATGCCTCCACTATCATGGCCTTTTCTGGTCCTGGTATTTAATAGACTACTACTATTTTTTAGAGCAGTTTTAGGTTCCCAGCAAAATTGAGAGACAGGTACAGAAATTTCCCATATACCTACTGCTCCCACACATGCATAGCCTCCCCTATTGTCAACATCTCCCACCAGAGTGGTACATTTTTTTTACAATTGATGGGCCTACATTGACACATCATCACCCAAAGTCCATAGTTCACATTAAGGTTCACTCTGGGTATTGTACGTTCTATGGATTTGGACATATGTAATGACACGTATCCACCATTAAAGTATGATACAGAGTAGTTTCACTGCCCTAAAAATCCTCTTGTGCTCCACCTATTCGTCCTTCCCGTCCCTGGCAACCGCTGATTTTTTTTACTGTCTCCATAGTTTTCCCTTTACCCAAATGTCAAATAGTTGAAATCATACAGTATGTAGCCTTTTCAGATTGATTTCTTTCACTTAGTAAAATGCATTTAAGATTCCTCTCTATCCTTCCATGACATGACAACTTTTTTTTTTTTTTTAGCACTGAATAATATTCCCTTGTCTGGATGGACTAAAGCTTATTTATCCATTCACCTACTGAAGGACATCTTGGTTGCTTCCAAGTCTTGGCAATTATGAATAAAGTTGCTATAAACATCCATGATTTTGTGTGAACATAAGTTTTCAGTTCCTTTGGGTAAATACCAAGGAGTGCAATGGCTGTGTCATATGGTAAGAGTATGTTTTGTTTTGTAAAAAAACGCTAAACTGCCTTCCAAGTGGCTGTACCATTTTGCTTTCCAACCGGAAATAAATGAGAGTTCACGTTGTTCCACATTCTTGCCAGCACTGGTGTTGTCAGTGTTCTGAATTTGGGCCATTTGAATAGATTTGTAGTGGTATTTCATTGTTTCAATTTGCATTTTCCTGATATAGGATGTGGAGTATCTTTTCATTTGTTTACTTGCCACCTATTTGTCCTCTTGGTATGGTGTCTGTTAAGGTTTGTTGCCCTTTTCAACTGTCATATTAAGTGACTTCTTCTTGACAGATGTTTGGTGACTATAGTGGGCTAAATGGTGGCCCCTAACAAGATTATGTTCACATATGAATCCCCAGAACAGGTGAATGTTACCTTATTTGGTAAACGGGTTTTGCAGATAGAGTTAAATTAAGGATTTTGAGATCTTGAATTATCAAGGTGGGCCCTAAATCCAGTGATAAGTGTCTTTACAAGAGACATACAGATAAGACAGACAAAGAAGAGAAAGTGATGTGAAGACAGAGGCAGAGATTGAAGTGATGGGGCCACAAGCCCAGGAATGCCGGGACCCCCACCAGAAGCTAGAAGAGACAAGGAACAGATTTTCCTCCAGAGTCCCCAGAAGGAGTGTGACTCTGCTGGATTTCAGACTTCTAGTCTCCAAAACTGTAAGAGAATAAATTTCTGTTGTTTTAAGCTACGAATTTCATAGTAATTTATTGTGGCAGCCCTCAGAAACTAATACAGTGACTAAGGGCATTTATTCTCTGTCTGTACATTCAAAGAGTAGACTCAAGAATCTGACAGAGCAAAAAGGTGAGGAAAAGCTGTCTGCCATGCAGTGTTTTTCTGGTTTCACAAATGCCCCATGGGATGGGTGTGGGGATGTAGCCTTTTAGTCACTAACGTCATTTCAAACAGAGGGCATCATTGTCTAGAATCATCAAGGCTGTAGCTATAAAAAGAGGCATGTCATTCATTCCCTGCCATTCCTGGAACTGCCTTGTACAGAACATTCCCCTGGGTTTTTCCAGCTAAATTTTAATTCACTCAAGCCCTGAAGTTCCCCCCTCTTCCGTCAGGAGGCTGCTATCTCTCAGCCTGAGAAGTTTAATAGGCAGAGACAGGCGAAAGGGTATTGAAGAAAGCAGGGGCTCTCTACCATGTAACTCTATACCATGGAAATATCAAGGGGTTTCACAAATTTATTCTCATAATGAAAGAACTCAAGCAAACAGTAAAGCATACTCTTTTCCACTCTCTCTTTTCCCTCCTCTATTTTGACCTCTCTAGACTGTGACCTCCTTAAGTGCATCAGGTCTTAGTTTTATCTCTACTTACAGCACCAAGTAAAGTATCTGGGTCACGGTTTTTGAATAGAAAGTCTATGTACTTCCTCTATGCTGCATTTTCACAGCAGTGTCTCAACAGTTTTCAAGCCTGGTTGTACATTAGCATTGCTAGTGAGCTTAAAACAAGCAGACAGACAAAGAAAAAGCTATGCCCTGTTCCCAATTAAACCATTCTCTCTGGGGGTGAGGCCAGGACATATGTATTTTCAAAAATCTCCCACTGATGATCGTCAAATGCAGCCACAGGGTTGACAGCAAATGCCTTAATATTTCCTTGCTGCTCTTGCTTTCATGTTCTTGGAGATTTCTTCCGAAACAGATTTCAAAAATCAGGTTAAACCCTCAATGAAATTAGGAATGAGTCTAAGACTTCCCTAATCTGAATTGTTTTTCATTGCTAGATATTATACTTCCTACATGCTGTGCTTGCTTTTTTGCCAGACCCTGATATTCTGCTAACTGTAGTTCTCATGTTTTATATGCTGGTTTTGTGTGCTTTTCAGAGGAATTGGCAAGACTGGTTATTTCAACAGGCATCCCCAAGAGGGCTCTGAAAATCCCCAGCTAAGGGATGATTCTGGATTGACGAAATTAGGGGGAGAAGACTAAAGAATCCAGAGCAAGTAAAGGCTTCACCCCTCAAATTTCAGCATTAGATTATTCATTGATTGCAATAGTTTTTTAACTAAAAAGTTACCTGTTCCGTTTTTTAAGATGCCCCAAAAACGTGGGGTGAGGAGAGAGAAAATTTTGAGCCAAGTATTGGGAGAATATTGAATAGGAAGATTTAGTGATAGATACAGAGCTTCAAACAGAATGGATAACAATTCCTGACATCACAAAATAAGAAGGACAATAACCTGGGTCGTTATTGAATAATTATCAACCAGGTTTATTTATATTTAGCATAATAGGTACAGAAACCAAAAGAGAGCATTTAAATTTGCAGAGAAAGGCATGCTCTTTAGGAAGCTAACCCTCTTTTTTAAGCTGAAATTGTTCTCAAACTTCCTTAAATAAGATGATAAATCCATTTCATATTATAATCTGGAACTCTGTTAAGTATGTTCCTTCCCATGAAAATAAAGAACAAGAAACTCTCTTTAAAACCCTTACAAAAAAAAAAAAAAAAAAAAACCCTTACATAGGGCTTCCCTGGTGGCGCAGTGGTTGAGAGTCCGCCTGCCGATGCAGCGAACACAGGTTCGTGCCCCGGTCCGGGAAGATGCCACATGCCGCGGAGCGGCTGGGCCCGTGAGCCATGGCCGCTGAGCCTGTGCGGCCGGAGCCTGTGCCCCACAACGGGAGAGGCCACAACAGTGAGAGGCCCGCATACCGAAAAACAAAAACAAAAACAAGACCCTTACATATTTTAGCCAAACATTAGATTAAAAATACATTATGGCTTTTAACACTTGTGCTATTCTCACTTTGAAGTGGGCATATTAAAACTCTAAGCCACGGCATATGCATGGTTGCTGGGCACATGGCAAAATTGCTATAGCAACACAATCACTAGTTGTGCTCCTGAAATGCCCTGTTTGGGTAGCAAGTAATCTAGTGAAGAATGGTTCTTGGACTCCTGTTTCTTACTGTAGTCTCTGTATGAGCCTAGGGTTGGGTAGCATTTGATCTTCTCTTCTCAAAATTTAGAAAGGCACACACACAAACACACTCACACAAATATACATATGTATGTACTTACATATCAACTTATCTGCATATTCTTGATTACACTGTATTAATCAATGCTTTCATCTTAACGGTAGGAAGAGAAAGGAGTAATGCATTACAAGTAACCTTGCCCTAAGTGTTATCTGGCAAGGGAGAATTCCTTTGTGTTCATTACATTAAAAACTCTCGCTGTATATAATTTTAGAAAATTTCTGTTTTCCTCTAATGAAACACAGCTAGCTAAAACTGCATTGAAAAATGTGATGTGTTCTTGCCTTTACTTTAATCATGTTCTTACTCTACAATCATGTTTAATACAATCATGTATTAAAAAATACATGATATTACATTTTTCTATACAGTATGTAATTCAAATCTTAAAAATCTTCCCCATGGGATAAAACTGAATTAAAATTATATAGTTCTGTAAATATGGTGTAGTCAGGGTGTGTTGCATGCAGTATGTACAGAATCTATAATATTGATGTTTGCAAATATTGGAATTATAAAATATACAACAATAAAAACTTCATGACAATGACATATTAGAAACAAAAGGAATCCAAATGTGTAGCCCCCAATTTTTCAAGTACTCACTTCTGTTTGTAAGTTAGGAAGAGAATGGAAACAAAAGCCATCTTTATATACAGTGAGAGCCCAAATCACTCAGCTAGCCAAGACTATTTTCATGCTAGAATGGAATGAAAGCAACTAAAATCCAAGTTCTGGAACTCCAATCCAACCAACTTTTGTAATTGCAGCTGGGATACGTTGGCCATGTGAACCCCGGTGTTTAAAGAAAATGTCGATGTGAAATTAGGATAAATCAATTGTGAGCACTAAAAAATGAAGAATATGAAAAAGTATATATTTCGGGATAATTAATATTCTGTTATCACTAACTGGTAACTACTTTCTTGCCAAGTTACCTGATTGACTCAGTGGAAAAGCCTTAATGTACTACATGGATCCTTGCCAGTTTTCTATTTTTATTTTGGGGCTAGCCTCATACCAAAAAGAAAAAATTGTTAGTTTCCAGTATTGAAAGAAGGACCTTTGAGAAGGAAATCAAATAAATAATTGATTTATATTCCGGAATCATTTATCTTCATTGGCAGACACATATTACAAATGTAAGGCTCTGTTCTTGCAAAGGCAATACTCCCACTGAATTACATAACAAAATATGGAATAAAGTTCAAATAGGGCTTCCAAATTTTATGCATCATTTACTAAAATTTAAACAAAGCCCACCTAACTTCCTTTTGAAAATATTAATTCTATTAATGAGAACTAAGTTTACAGTAATTATTTTGCATGGAGAATAACAACTGGTCTGAAAATTGTGTCTATTTAATGTGTAAAGTAACTACTCTTATAGAAGATTATGCTTTGTGCATTTCTCAAATTACCTATTCACAAAGTATTCCAAATAAAAACATCATTAGTATGTATCACTACATTTCAGTTACCCAAATTTAGTAGGATGAATGGCTACAATCTCACAAACAAACTTTTATTCATCATCTCTTGTGCTCAATGCCATATGTTATAAACTACAAAAGACAAAGCTTTACAAAACACAGGCCCTACCATACCATTCCAATCTAGTTGAAGAGACAGAGATTTTATATATATCATAAATAACATATGATATTGAATTATAAGAAACTGCCATTTTTGTACCTCAAAAATCACTGAATATTGATAACTTCTTATGTATAATACACATATACATTTCACATTTATGAGTATAATGAAAATGGAAGCACACATAAGTGAAATGCGGACATGTTTATGCTATGACTTGGGGTTTTATAGAAGGATTCACCTATGATATTGCTTTTGAGATACTTCTTTAAGAATGAGTAGGATTTTTTGGGCTTCCCTGGTGGCACAGGTTGAGAGTCCGCCTGCCGATGCAGGGGACACGGGTTCGTGCCCCGGTCCGGGAAGATCCCACATGCCGCGGAGCGGCTGGGCCCGTGAGCCATGGCCGCTGAGCCTGCGCGTCCGGAGCCTGTGCTCCGCAACGGGAGAGGCCACAGCAGGGAGGGAGAGGCCTGCGTATCGCAAAAAAAAAAAAAAAAAAAAGAATGAGTAGGATTTTAACAGAGGTAGGATGGAGGAAAGTATGGTATAAAGAAACATTATTTCATACAACACACATTTATTGAGCACCTACTAAGAACCCAACACCAAGTTAAGCATGGAGCTAGATAGCAAAAAAGATAGACATAATCCCTGAATTCATGGAGCTTACTCTTCAGCTCATAATGTTTAGACTGAAGAGGAGAGAGAACTTGGGAAAGGAGAAGTGATAACTGTCCGTTTCAAATAACTAAAATTAGGAATAGGCCAGGAGATGACCAGACCTATTTCCTAAAGCTCCATATGACAAAAGTAGCACCATTAAGTCATGATAACAGAAAACTGATTATGCTCACTTTAATATAATTTAATGAGAAGCATGCCAATAATTCATTGAGTTTAAATGACTGTTACAGTCTCACAGCTTAAACCTTCTAGGATCCTAAGACACAAAAGTGTAGAGTATTTGCATTCATTTAATAAAATTTAAACAAATCTTACATAATTTCCCTTTGAAAATGTATGAGCAGCATATTCTAAATCATGTCTTGGTGTGACATTAAGTTCTCATGATATTTTAACAGAGGTTCTGAGAAAAAGAGTTCAGCTACCAAACAATATGAGGTTAAAAAATATTTTTCCACTTCTGGGACTTTCCTGGGACTTCTACATGCAAATATACTTTATACTTTCTCCAAAAGGGGAATATAATTATTGCAGTGTTTCCGAAATTATTTGACCGCAAAGATTTTTGTTTGTTTCCTTTTTGTTTTTTCCCCAAATAGCACTTATAAGACACTGGTGGTTCACTGAACACAGTTTAAGAGGAAAAACCAAACTGGCCTAGCATACGGAGCATGCGGTGGGGGAGAAACTATTAAAATAAGGCTAGAAAGTTTGATTAAGAACAGACTGTACGGGGCTTCCCTGGTGGCGCAGTGGTTGAGGGTCCGCCTGCCAATGCAGGGGACATGGGTTCGTGCCCCGTTCCGGGAAGATCCCACATGCCATGGAGCGGCTGGGCCTGTGAGCCATGGCTGCTGAGCCTGCGCGTCCGGAGCCTGTGCTCCGCAACGGGAGAGGTCACGTCAGTGAGAGGCCCGCGTACCGCAAAAAAAAAAAGAACAGACTGTACTGAAGCTTTGGAATATATGACCAAGGAGGATATGCTTTATTCCATGGACAAAGGAAAGACGTATATTTTAAGAAATGGAATGATATAAACACTCGGGCCTGTTCTTTAGGCCTATAACTACCTGGAGAATTAATTGCTGAGGAGAAAGGCTGACACCAAGAAAGTGTAGGAGGCTATTTAAATAATCTAAGAGGTATATAATTAAGGCCTATACTAGGGGAGTAGCATCAAGAAGTAAAAACAGAAGGACGTTTTATGGGAGAATTCTGAGAAGGAATTAGCAGTATTTGCTGATCACTTTGGCTATTGAAAGAAGGGATAAAGCTGAGATTTCTGTTTTTGCTGATGGAATGGAATAAAGAGGTATCTAAAATAGGAAGACAAGAGGACAAAGAATTTCAGCTGTGCCACTCTTGTAACAAATAGGGATCTGAGTGAGCACAATATAGTTTTTAAAAGCTCTGTCTTGAGTAAAGGCAATTTAATTTGTATCCAAGTATAGCTTCTCTTCATCAATTTCTTTTTTTTCTGTTAAGGCTCACCTTTTGCTCACCAATTGAAATTCTTTCCAATTTTTCTATTTGTCCAAATGTTAAATACCTTCACAAATAAAAACAATCAAATCCTAATAAGCACTATCTTAATTATTAAAGAACCACAAAGGGTCACATATGAAAAACTTGACACAAGGCAAGAAGGGAGAGGAATACCATGAAAGATAAATGTTTAGCTGACATTTGGAACCAGATTTTCTTTCCTGAGAAAAGGGATAATTGTATTACACAGCTCTTTTTTTAGCTCAATTTAGTTATGTGTTCAAAGTTATGGTAGAATTTAGGGAGACACTGACTACAGGGCCAAGAGCAGAGGCTTTGGAATCAGAGAACCCTGGGTTCTGAGCCTCAGTTTTCTCATTTGCAAAAGGAGAATCCCAAAATTATCTCATAAGATTGCTGTGATGACTAAATGTCATAATACATGACATTCGGTATAAAGCTTGGAACTCTCTGTGTTGGTCCTATTGATAATATTCTGCTATTGTGAGCAAAAAAGATGAAAAGGGAAAACCTAGGGTTTAGTAAAACTTCAAGCCAACTGAGGTTTTCTAAACTCCCTTGGTTCTTCACAGAGGGGAAATATTTACTTTTCAATGGTGAATCTTAGGCACCATGGAAACAAGGGTTGAAAAGGCTTCAAGTAAATAGAAAGCAAGCAACCAAGCCTGAGCTTTTCGTAAAAATGTAACCATAAAATTTTGAGTAGATCAAAATTTCTTCGGAATCCTGAAAGGAACATGGGTACTTATTACTCTATTATCAAATCAAGAGCTTCTCAACATTGAAAATTTCTAAACCATCTAATATATGCTGCTTTCCACTTTTCTGCTTCTTAATATTACATGTTTGCAAGAAATGTAAACGTGATTTAAATGATGGAAAAGCAAACAGTAACAGTAATGAATGATCTTTAACCAGTATATTTTATGATCAATGGTATATAGCTCTGCTCAGTGAATATAAATAATCATTTACTTAATACTTCAGAGCAAGAGAGCATATTAAAAGGAAGAATTTTGTGAATTGGAGAGAAACTTTTGTTCTTTTTTGTTTTGTTCTTTTGTAGTTTTTTAATTAAAACGTACTTCTGATGGAGATTTTCCTGAACGCAGTTGATTTTTCTTAGTTGCAAGGCCATGTACCTGATGCCACATGCTTCCAGATATCATTATTCTAAGGTAGAGGGACCTATAAAAACAAACTTTTTGCAATGACTTCTCTCTGTCCTATCAGCTAAGAACCAATTTGATTTTTAAAATGCCAAGAAAATTTCTCTAATTTGTAATATATTTCAAGACAATGTATCCTAACATTTCTTGATATTAAGAATCACTAAGGCCCATAACAAAACAATACTCAGACTGTATTAAATAAAGAGTTGAGCACCAAAGTTGCAGGTGAATCTAACTTCAGAGGAAAAAACCCCCAAACCGAGCAGTTCAATTCCATTCACACTGTTCTGATCTCACAGGAAAGCAAAGAGCTCTAATATGAGGCCTACAAATCCCCCCACTTCCAGTAGTTGTACAGATTGGAGATTTATGATAACAGGCAAAAAGACGCAATAAAGTAGTTTGGGCTTTTAAAATTCAGGTTTCATTATCTATCAAGAAAATAAAATGTTCACAGGATTGAACAAAAATCAAACAATAAAAGAAGTATCTTACTGCCCCAGATTCTGACCTGTCAACTGCTTGTATGTTTCTCAAAAAAATCCCAATGCATAGACAAATACATGTGCATTCTCTTTTTTCCATAATAAGGACATATTGCACACAATGTTCTGTACTTTGGTTTTCATTTCATATTTTATCTGAGAGATTTTTCTACAGCTTCACATATGGAGAAACCTCACTGTTTTACAAAGCAGCACAGTATTCCATCCTAGAGTTGATCAGCCCTTGATAGCCTAACTGCAACAAGGGTGCAATGGACCACCTTTCACACAAGCTTCGCGCTCATTAGGAATTCTATTTTTAGATAGTTCCTAAACTTGTAGTTACTGAGTGAAAGAGTGTATACATTTAAATATTGATAGGTATTTTCAAATTGATCTTCAAAAAGATTACATCAATTTGCGACCTCATCAACAAAGTATGAAATACCCCTATCCCACTCCTTCATCAACACTGTATACTAAGAACTGTTCTGATCTTGACAACATTTTCTTAGATGCGTATTTACCATTTACATTTCTTTTCCTATACCTCCATTTTGAAACTCTGCTCAATTTTTTATACTGGGTTACAGATCTTTTTCTTAACATATTTTAAGAGCTAGTAATATATTAATTAAATTAGCACTTTGATTAGTATATATCTGTCCCTTGGTTTTTGTGCTTTTCTTGCTTTATTTAAATTTAATAATGATTTTTCAAAAAATAATGTTTTCTTATAAAGCTTCTGGATTTTGTCTTCATTAAAAAAGCTTTGATCACCATTGAAACCAAACAACCAACCAAAAAATTGCCAAAATTTTCTCCTAGTGACGATGGTGATGACTACCAATGACAACAATGATGACAGTGATGATGATAATGATGATGATGTTAAGCCCTAACATCTAGAATTCAGTTTATTCTAGAGAATGATCTAGAACTCAAGCTTTATTTATTTATTTATTACTTTTCTAACTGCCTACGTTGTGGGTTTAAAAATCATCTTCAACATATTGTAAAATGCCTTAGATTTTATTTCCTAGTTTCTATTTTGGTCCTTTAATCTGTGTATCTTATTCTTTGCTATGATCAAACTTCTTTAGCCTTATAATACACTTATAAAAAGCTGGTATTTCCGTATTATGCTACTATTTTATAATTCTTCCAGCTATTTTCACAAATTATTTTTCATACAATGTTGGCGACTTTATGGATTCATTTACAAATAGCAAACATTTAAAAATACTGTCTTTCTATCTAAGAACAAGATATGTCTTTCTATTTATTCAAGTCATTCTATTTTTTTTGGTCTCTGAGTAGATTTTTTTTTGCGGTACGCGGGCCTCTCACTGTTGTGGCCTCTCCCGTTGTGGAGCACAGGCTCCGGATGTGCAGGCTCAGCGGCCATGGCTCACGGGCCTAGCCACTCCGCGGCACGTGGGATCTTCCCAGACCAGGGCACGAACCCGTGTCCCCTGCATCGGCAGGCGGACTCTCAACCACTGTGCCACCAGGGAAGCCCTAGATTTTTATATTCTTCTAAAATTCTACAAATTTCTTGATAGCTTTGTATCTACATTTTTTACATTGTTATTGTAAATTATGTATTTATTCCATTATAATTTGAATCGACTGTACTTAGAAAAGTTGATGGGGTATGTATATCTTTTATCAGCCACTTTTCTATATTCTCTTAATGTTTTTTCAATTTTTTCCTATGAAACTGCATAAGTTTTCCAGACCTACAAAATCATATTTGTCCAAATGATAGTCTTCAACTTGCTTTATAATTTTTCTGTTTTTCAATTGTTTGTCTTGTCTAATTGCATTGGCTAGTGTGTTAAGAACAATAGCAAATAATACTAGTATCTGTGGGTATCTCTGTCTTTTTCCTAAATCTAAAGGTAATCATTCCCCTGGATGCTCACTATCTTGTACAGTTTTGCATCAAAACAAAAGACAACAAAAATGTATGTTGTGTTCCACTCCAAATATGAATACTATGCAAGTATTAGGGCTGATAAGACTTTCCTTAGCTCTACGCTATTCCCTTCTGAACTTGAAACATGCCATATATTTTCATTTATAGTTGCTTTAAGAAGTATTTTTAATCATTGGTATATGCAATAGTAATTAATTTTATGTGGAAATAGTAAAAAATATATATATAATGCTTTATGGAGAGGAAATGTCTTTTAAAAAGAAAATAAAAATACACACACACACAAACACATACACACACACACATTACCAAGATAGCATAAAGCTGCTAGAGGTGCTCCGTATCAGAGCACTTTTGTCTTTATTTACAATCTTCCTATAAAAGCTTTTTCATTAATCTAGTAAAGACAAGCCTAAGTATGTTTATGACTCTCATTTTAGTTTTGTGATTTCTTTCTTTTCCTCTTACTATTAAAATGTGTGTGTTTGAAATCTTTACAAATAAATGAGCTGAAACAAATAAAACTCAATTCAGGAGATTTTGAAGACATCTGGTGGAGTTATTTACTGAGTAATTAGACCAAGAGGTGTAACAGACCAATTCCCTGAAGGAAGAGACCATACAGTTGGATACCCAGTTATTTCTATAGTCATCAGCTTGCATGCAGTGAGCATATTGATTCACAAATTGACAATTATGTAGAGCTGCCACCTGATTTTCTAAGACCATTTGTGTTACATAAGTATATGTCTCGCATGCATTTTTTTTTTAAAAGATGCCTCTTCTCAGGCCTCTCACAGTCTGTTATATTTATGCTCCATCACCTAATAGCTCTTTATTATTAGAGACACTGAAAGCAGATTTCCTTCAAATGCTGGTCACTGCTTGCCCCTCATTAACCAACATTTGGATACAAATATGAATTAATTACAATTGAATTTTGAAAACATGTATCCATTTTGGTACGTAGAGATATTTGTGAAAGAAAATGAAGATATTTAAATGCTTTCACTTTTATCATATTTGTCACTATTTAGCTTGGACATATTGATCAATAAAGTCTTAATTTTTAAAATACATGTCAATGTAAAATCACAGATCTAGAAGGGATGTGAAAGTTCAAATTGTTATTCTTCCTACTGGAGACCAAAAAATGTTGAATCTCTATAGAAAGATATATATCTTTTAAATTTAAAATAACTCTAGGGGTTTCCAGAACTATCTTAACTTACCCATTGTGGAATAAAGACTTCCTATCAAGAAAGTTTCCTTTATAGCCAGTGTAAATCCCACCATTTATTAAGATCTACTTCATCCTCTTTGCCTTTAGTATTTTACTATTAAGAATGATGTTTACAGAGCAATAAAGCCAGGAGTTTTAACAATGCCAGAAGCAAAGATACTCTGATGAAGACCCACCCAGATGGAGTCTACACCCACAACTTCTCTTTGTGGATCCCACAATATCACTATTCTCAATCACTCTTGATTTAACTTTAGCCAAGAATTAGTAATTAGGATTCATTTTTAGATGTAAGTTAAAGGTACAGAATATTTTGAGTCTACCATGTTTACAAATTGTTTAAAAATATATAAGGGGAAACAATGCATGGAAATTAACATTTGACAGTCATGTAAACATCTACAATTTATCCTTAATTGAACATGTTCCTCAATCCCAGGATATTTAGACCTGACACCAGACTTGACACACAAGTGAAATTCAAGGTCATCTTTTACTGGGGTATTTATTTACCATAATTCAGTCTATTCACTCTCATTATTTATCTTCTTAAGCATGAACCATGCCTTAATTCTATGCAGTCTAACAGGAATCAAATCAAGATTTACTCATCACGTTTTACTTTGCAATGCATGGAAAGAGATCACCAAATCTTAACCAAACTGATTTAAAACTTTTTACCAAAGGATAGTAATTCTATTTTCAATTTCAATAATTGAAAGAACAATATGACAACATGCCAAAGTAGTAAGTGAATCCTAAACAGCAGTCCAAATGCAATGGAAAACTCACCAGAGGTTTCGTCTACCCTTTCATCTACTATGTGGTCCTTCTGATGAACCCATTCACTATTGCACTTGAAGTAGATCTGGGTGGCGGGACTGGCTTTACAATACAGGTTCACAGGCTTATTCTTCACAATATAAGCTTCTTCAGGCTCAATAAGGAAATGTGGCAGAGGCTCAGGTGGATCAGATGGAAAGGTTTCTGGGAGTTCATGAAAAAAGTCGTCCTCTGGTAAAAAAAGAAGAAAGTGAAAAATGTTCAAAACATTGTAGCCATTTTCTTTTCACTTGCTACTCTTTCAAAAATAATGAAACTGTGGGTATTCATTAGTCAAATCCATTTCACCTGCCTTCATTAATCAAGGTCTACAAAAGACTTGCATGTCCTCCAAGAGCACCTCGCCTAAACAATAAGATGTTTGCTTGAGTCATTTTCCAGGAACTTGGAGTTACCTGTGTCTACTCTGAGCTAAGCTGGTTAAAACTGGATAGGACCACTGACCCTTCAACTGGGCACACGTGAGTGTACACTGGGTGATCTTTTGACATCAGAGGGCTGAAAACTCCACCCTCAGATCTTGCAAAGGGCCTTCTTTTTTTGTTTTTTTCTTTTTGTGGTACGTGGGTCTCTCATTGTGGTGGCCTCTCCTGTTGTGGAGCACAGGCTCCGGACGCGCAGGCTCAGCGGCCATGGCTCACTGGCCCAGCCGCTCCGCGGCATGTGGGATCTTCCCGGACTGGGGCACGAACCCATGTCCCCTGCATCGGCAGGCAGACTCTCAACCACTGCGCCACCAGGGAAGCCCAGGCCTTCATTTTTGAGTGAACAGAAGCCTGTAGATGAGTTACACCTGTGTGGAACAACAACTACTGCATCTTTTTCCCCATGCTCCCCATGCCTTAGACCACCCTGTTTCTTTATTTTTCCTCATAAATACCCCCAAGCCCTTGCCTTTGTGGAAGTGCTTCTGAGACTTATTCCTAATTTCCTTACTTGGCTGCCTTGTGAATAAACCCTCTCTTTCCTGCAAACCTAGGCATCTCTGCATTTTGACTTGCTGCATATTGGGCAAACAAAACTGGCTGGATAACAATAATGATTCATATATCATCTAGTTAAGTAATTTGAGGGCCTGCTATGAACCAGGCAGTATGTTAGGTCTGTTGACTGGTTGTTCAGTTAAGGATTTAGATGATTATTCTCATTTTTACACATGGCAAAACTCGACATCTGGGAGGATAACTGATCCCAGTTCTGCTATTTACTACCTGAAAACTCAGGTGGTAAATAGCTGAACTGGGATCAGAACCCAATTTTGTCACCATCGAAAACTGTGATCTTCCCAACATAGCACTGCACCTCCCACTACACTGTGTTAGCCTTGAGAGCTGACAAAAGCAAGAGGAACTTCATTAGAAAAAATTATTTGAAAAGTATAAGGTTCGACCTTTAAGATGGCGGAAGAGTAAAACATGAAGATCACCTTCCCCCCCCCCCACAAATACATCAGAAATACGTCTACATGTGGAACAATTCCTACAGAACACCTACTGAATGCTGGCAGAAGACCTCAGACTTCCCAAAAGGCAAGAAACTCCCCACGTACCTGGGTAGAGCAAAAGAAAAAAGAAAAAACAGAGACAAAAGAATAGGGACGGGACCTGCACCAAGGGGAGGGAGCTGTGAAGGAGGAAAGGTTTCCACACACTAGGAAGCCCCTTCGCGGGCGGAGACTGCGGGAGGCGGAGGGGGGAGCTTCGGTGCCGCGGAGGAGAGCACAGCAACAGGGGTGCGGAGGGCAAAGGGGAGATTCCCGCACAGAGGATCACGGCCGACCGGCACCCACCAGCCCGAGAGGCTTGTCTGCTCACCCGCTGGGGTGGGCGGGGCTGGGAGCTGAGGCTCGGGCTTCGGTCGGATCCCACGGAGAGGACTGGCGTTGGCAGCGTGAACACAGCCTGCAGGGGGTTAGTGCGCCACAGCTAGACAGGAGGGAGTCCGGGAAAAGTCTGGAGCTGCCCAAGAGGCAAGAGACTTTTTCTTCCCTCTTTGTTTCCTGGTGTGCGAGCTGCGGCTATCAGCATGGACCCCAAAGACAGGTATGAGACGCTAAGGCTGCAGCTGCCATCACCAAGAAGCCTGTGTGCGAGCACAGGTCACTATCCACACCTCCCTTCCGGGGAGCCTGTGCAGCCCGTCACTGCCAGGGTCCTGTGATCCAGGGACAACTTCCCCGGGAGAACGCACGGCGCGCCTCAGGCTGGTGCAACGTCACACCGGCCTCTGCCGCCGCAGGCCCGCCCCGCACGCCGTGCCCCTCCCTCTCCCCGGCCTGAGCGAGCCAGAGCCCCCGAATCAGCGGATCCTTTAACCCCGTCCTGTCTGAGCGAAGAACAGATGCCCTCAGGCGACCTACACACAGAGGCGGGTTCAGATCCAAAGCTGAATCCCAGGAACTGTGTGAACAAAGAAGAGAGGGAAATCTCTCCCTGCAGCCTCAGGAGTAGCGGATTAAATGTCCACAATCAACTTGATGTACCCTACATCTGCGGAACACCTGAATAGACAACGAATCATCCCAAAATTGAGGCAGTGGACTTTGGGAGCAATGATATATATATTTTTTTCCTTTTTGTAAGTGTGTATGTGTATGCTTCTTTGTGTGATTTGGTCTGTATAGCTCTGTCCTTTTTTTCTTTTTTTTTGGTTTATTTTTGTTTTTCTTTTAGTATAGTTTTTAGCACTTGTTACCATGGTAGATTTCTGTTTTGGTTTAGTTGCTCTCTTCTTTCTTTCTTTTCTTTTTTTAAATTACATTTTAATTTTTTTTACTTTTACTAACTTCATTTTATTTTGCTTTTTTCTTTCTTTCTTAATTTCTTTTCTTCTCCCTTTTCTTTTGAGCCGTGTGGCTGACAGGGTCTTGGTGCTCTGTCCGGATGTCACACCTGGGCCTCTGAGGTGGCAGAGCCAAGTTCAGGACATCGGTCCACCAGAGATCTCCTGGCTCCACATAATATCAAATGGCGAAAGCTCTCGGAGAGTTCTCCGTCTCAATTCTAAGACCCAGCTCCACCTAGCGACCAGAAAGCTGCAGTGCTGGACACCCCATGCCAAACAACTAGCAAGACAGTAACACAACACCGCCCATTAGCAGAGAGGCTGCCTAAAAGCATAATTAGGTCACAGACACCCCAAAACACACCACCGGACGTGGTCCTGTCCACCAGAAAGACAAGATCCAGCCTAATCCACCAGACCACAGGCACTAGTACCCTGCACGATGAAGCCTACAAAACCCATTGAACCAACCATAGCCACTGGGGGCAGACACCAAAAACAACGGGAACTACAAACCTACAGCCTGTGAAAAGGAGACCCCAAACACAGTAAGTTAAGCAAAATGAGAAGACAGAGAAACACACAGCAGATGAAGGAGCAAGGTAAAAACCCACCAGACTAAACAAATGAAGAGGAAATAGGCAGTCTACCTGAAAAAGAATTCAGAGTAGTGATAGTAAAGATGATCCAAAATTCTGGAAATAGAATGGACAAAATGCAAGAAACATTTAACAAGGACCTAGAAGAATTAATGAGCAAACAATGATGAACAACACAATAAATGAAATTAAAAATTCTCTAGAAGGAAACAATAGCAGAATAACTGATAAGTTATAGCAGAAGAACGGATAAGTGACCTGTTAGATAAAATAGTGGAAATGACTACTGCAGAGCAGAATAAAGAAAATATAGAATTGAGGACAGTTTCAGAGACGTCTGGGACAATTAAATGCACCAACAGTTGAATTATAGGGGTCCCAGAAAAAGAAGACAAAAAGAAAGGGGCTGAGAAAACATTTGAAGAGATCATAGTTGAAAACTTCCCTAATATGGGAAAGGAAATAGTCACTCAACTCCTGGAAGCACAGAGAGTCCCATACAGGATAAATCCAAGGTGAAACATGTCAAGACACTTATTAATCAAACTATCAAAAATTAAATACACAGAAAAAATATTAAAAGCAGCAAGAGAAAAACAACAAATGACATACAAGGGAATCCCCATAAGGTTAACAGCTGATCTTTCAGCAGAAACTATTCAAGCCAGAAGGGAGTGGCAGGACATATTTAAAGTGATGAAAGGGAAAAACCTAAAACCAAGATTACTCTATGCAACAAGGATCTCACTCAGATTCGACGGAGAAATAATAACCTTTAGAGACAAGCAAAAGCTAGGAGAATTAAGCACCACCAAACCAGCTTTACAACAAATGCTAAAGTAACTTCTCTAGGCAGGAAACACAAGAGAAGGAAAAGATGTACAATAACAAACCCAAAACAATTAAGAAAATGGTCATAGGAATATACATATCAATAATTACCTTAAATGTAAATGGATTAAATGCTCCAACCAAAAGACATAAACTGGTTAAATGGACAGAAAAACAAGACCCGTATATATGCTGTTACAAGAGACCCACTTCAGACCTAGGGACACATACAGACAGAAAGTGAGGAGATGGAAAAAGATATTCCATGCAAATGGAAATTAAAAGAACACTGGAGTAGCAATTCTCATATCAGACAAAACAGACTTTAAAATAAAGAATATTACAAAAGACAAAGAAGGGCACTACATAATGATCAAGGGATCAATTCAAGAAGAAGAAATAACAATTTTAAATATTTAGGCACCTAACATAGGAGCACCTCAATACATAAGGCAAATGCTAACAGCCATAAAAGGGGAAATTGACAGTAACACAATCATAGTAGGGGACTTTAACATCCCACTTACACCACTGGACAGATCATCCAAAATGAAAAGAAATAAGGAAATACAAGCTTTAAATTACACATTAAACAACATGGACTTAACTGATATTTATAGAACATTCCATCCAAAAATAACAGAATACACTTTCTTCTCAAGTGTTCATGGAATGTTCTCCAGGATAGACCATATCTTGGGTCACAAATCAAGCCTTGGTAAATTTAAGAAAATTGAAATCATATCAAGCATCTTTTCCGACTGCAATGCTGTGAAACTAGATCTCAATTACAGGAAAAAACCTGTAGAAAATACAAACACATGGAGGTTAAACAATACACTACTTAATAACAAAGAGATCACTGAAGAAATCAAAGAAGAAATCAAAAAATACCTAGAAACAAGTGACAATGAAAATAAGGTGATCCAAAACCTATGGGATGCAACAAAAGCAGTTCTAAGGGGGAAGTTTATAGCAATACAATCCTACCTCAAGAAATAAGAAACACCTCAAATAAAAAACCTAACCTTACACCTAAAGCAATTAGAGAAAGAAGAACAAAAAAAC
Source organism: Neophocaena asiaeorientalis asiaeorientalis (assembly GCF_003031525.2). NCBI lineage: Eukaryota > Metazoa > Chordata > Mammalia > Artiodactyla > Phocoenidae > Neophocaena > Neophocaena asiaeorientalis. Next base: position 13,909,075 of record NW_020185337.1, on the reverse strand, counting down.
CCCAAAGTTAGCAGAAGGAAGGAAATCATGAAGATCAGATCAGAAATAAATGAAAAAGAACTGAAGGAAACAGCAGCAAAGATCAATAAAACTAAAAGCTTGTTCTTTGAGAAGATAAACAACATTGATAAACCATTAGCCAGACTCATCAAGAAAAAAAGGGAGAAGACTTGGGCTTCCCTGGTGGCGCAGTGGTTGAGAGCCCCCCTGCCGATGCAGGGGACGTGGGTTCGTGCCCCAGTCTGGGAAGATCCCACATGCCACAGAGCGGCTAGGCTCGTGAGCCATGGCCGCTGAGCCTGCACATCTGGAGCCCATCCTTCGCAACTGGAGCGGCCACAACAGTGAGAGGCCCAAGTACGGCAAAAAAAAAAAAAACAACAAAAAAAAAGGGGAGAAGACTCAAATCAATACAATTAGAAATGAAAAAGGAGAAGTAACTTTAGAGAAGAGCTAACACCTATACTTCTCAAACTCTTCCAAAATATAGCAGAGGGAGGAACACTCCCAAACTCATTCTATGAGGCCACCATCGCCCTGTTAGCAAAACCAGACGTCACAAAGAAAGAAAACAACAGGCCAATATCACTGATGAACATATATGCAAATATCCTCAACAAAGTACTAGCATTCAGAATCCGACAGCACATTAAAAGGATCATACACCATGATCAAGTGGGGTTTATCCCAGGAATGCAAGGATTCTTCAATATACGCACATCAAT
>NW_020185337.1:13803938-13908037 GCF_003031525.2 Neophocaena asiaeorientalis asiaeorientalis | reverse complement strand
TGAAAGAATGCTCAACATCACTAATCATTAGAGAAATGCAAATCAAAACTACAATAAGGTATCACCTCACACCAGTCAGAATGGCCATCATCAAAACAGCTACAAACAATAAATGCTGGAGAGGATGTGGAGAAAAGGGAACCCTCTTGCACTGTTGGTGAGAATGTAAATTGATACAGCCACTATGGAGAACAGTATGGATGTTCCTTAAAAAGTAAAAATAGAACTACCATACGACCCAACATTCCCACTAGGCATATACCCTGAGAAAACCATAATTCAAAAAGAGTCATGTACCACAATGTTCATTGCAGCTCTATTTATAATAGCCAGGACATGGAAGCAACCTAAGTGTCTATTGACAGATGAATGGATAAGAAGATGTGGCACATATATACAATGGAATATTACTCAGCCATAATAAAAACAAAATTGAGCTATTTCTAGTGAGGTGAGTGGATCTAGAGTCTGTGATACAGAGTGAAGTAAGTCAGAAAGAGAAAAACAAATACCATATGCTATCACGTATATATGGAATCTAAAGAAAACAAAAAATAAAAATAATGGTTATGAAGAACCTAGGGGTAGGACAGGAATAAAGACACAGATGTAGAGAATGGACTTGAGGACATGGGGGGTGGGGGAAGGGTAAGCTGGGACGAAGTAAGAGAGTGGCATGGACATACATACACTACCAAATGGAAGATAGCTAGCTAGTGGGAAGCAGTTGCATAGCACAGGGAGATCAGCTTGGTGCTTTGTGACCACCTAGAGGGGTGGGATAAGGAGGGTCGGAGGGAGAGGGTGGGAGGGAGACGCACGAGGGAGGAGACATGGGGATATATGTATATGTATAGCTGATTCAATTTGTTATAAACCAGAAACTAACACACCATTGTAAAGCAGTTACTCTCCAATAAAGATGTTAAAAAAAAGAAAAGTATAAGGCTCTTAGGTAAACCTTGAATCCTATGCAAGGAGCTGAGAAGAAATACAGAAATATGAATTAAAAACCTTTAAGCTCAGATTCAAATCTGTCATTATTTTCAAAAGATGCCACTTCACGGCATATTCATTCATTCAACCAAACATATTTATTAAGCTCAGAATTATTCTCAACACTGGAAATATAGATGACAGCATCAAGTCAACCAGTATTAGTTACACAGTAGAGCCTAGAGTCTAGAAATGCTGTTTAGTCTTATTTGGAAACTATATCTCAAATTCCATATGTGTTATATGACTAGTCACACCAATTTTCATTAGATCACACATATGGAGAAAAGACAGCCTCTTCAATAAGTGGTGGTGGGAAAACTGGACAGCTATAAGTAAAAGAATGAAATTAGAACACTCCCTAACAACATACACAAAAATAAGCTCAAAATGGATTAAAGACCTAAATGTAAGGTCTGACACTATAAAACTCTTAGAGGAAAACATAGGCAGAACACTCTATGACATAAATCACAGCAAGAATCCTTTTTGACCCACCTCCTAGGGAAATGGAAATAAAAAGAAAAATAAACAAATGGGACCTAATTAAACTTAAAAGCTTTTGCACAGCAAAGGAAATCATAAACAAGTTGAAAAGACAACCCTCAGAGTGGGAGAAAATATTTCTAAATGAAGCAACTGACAAAGGATTAATCTCCAAAATTTATAAACAGCTCATGCAGCTCAGTATCAAAAAAACAAACAACCCAATCCAAAAATGGGCAGAAGACCTAAATAGACATTTCTCCAAAGAAGATATACAGATTGCCAACAAACGCGTGAAAGAATGCTCAACATCACTAATCATTAGAGAAATGCAAATCAAAACTACAATAAGGTATCACCTCACACCAGTCAGAATGGCCATCATCAAAACAGCTACAAACAATAAATGCTGGAGAGGATGTGGAGAAAAGGGAACCCTCTTGCACTGTTGGTGAGAATGTAAATTGATACAGCCACTATGGAGAACAGTATGGATGTTCCTTAAAAAGTAAAAATAGAACTACCATACGACCCAACATTCCCACTAGGCATATACCCTGAGAAAACCATAATTCAAAAAGAGTCATGTACCACAATGTTCATTGCAGCTCTATTTATAATAGCCAGGACATGGAAGCAACCTAAGTGTCTATTGACAGATGAATGGATAAGAAGATGTGGCACATATATACAATGGAATATTACTCAGCCATAATAAAAACAAAATTGAGCTATTTCTAGTGAGGTGAGTGGATCTAGAGTCTGTGATACAGAGTGAAGTAAGTCAGAAAGAGAAAAACAAATACCATATGCTATCACGTATATATGGAATCTAAAGAAAACAAAAAATAAAAATAATGGTTATGAAGAACCTAGGGGTAGGACAGGAATAAAGACACAGATGTAGAGAATGGACTTGAGGACATGGGGGGTGGGGGAAGGGTAAGCTGGGACGAAGTAAGAGAGTGGCATGGACATACATACACTACCAAATGGAAGATAGCTAGCTAGTGGGAAGCAGTTGCATAGCACAGGGAGATCAGCTTGGTGCTTTGTGACCACCTAGAGGGGTGGGATAAGGAGGGTCGGAGGGAGAGGGTGGGAGGGAGACGCACGAGGGAGGAGACATGGGGATATATGTATATGTATAGCTGATTCAATTTGTTATAAACCAGAAACTAACACACCATTGTAAAGCAGTTACTCTCCAATAAAGATGTTAAAAAAAAGAAAAGTATAAGGCTCTTAGGTAAACCTTGAATCCTATGCAAGGAGCTGAGAAGAAATACAGAAATATGAATTAAAAACCTTTAAGCTCAGATTCAAATCTGTCATTATTTTCAAAAGATGCCACTTCACGGCATATTCATTCATTCAACCAAACATATTTATTAAGCTCAGAATTATTCTCAACACTGGAAATATAGATGACAGCATCAAGTCAACCAGTATTAGTTACACAGTAGAGCCTAGAGTCTAGAAATGCTGTTTAGTCTTATTTGGAAACTATATCTCAAATTCCATATGTGTTATATGACTAGTCACACCAATTTTCATTAGAATATTAATAATATTAGAGTAATAACATGAAGAACAAAAGTCTCATTTTTTATAGCACTGAAATTTATTAAACATATTTCTCCCTCCCTGCTGTCCCAACACCACAGAATAAACAAAATCCCAAAACCATCAGAGATATTTGCCCACTTTGAAGTATGTTTTCCTTTAACTTGGGTTCTGCATGATTCCAAATGAAAGACAGAAAATAATAAAAGTGCCTTTAAAAACCCTATTATTATATTTCACAAAAGTCAAAGGAGTCTAATACACTCTACTTAAGTTAGGCCTGATATTTTTCTTCCTATGAGGGATAGTGGAGGACAAAACTACTATTAATTCCCTAAGTTGATTAAGCACCCTGGGCTAATATATAAAGTGAAAACTCTGAGACCAAAATTAAAAGTTTTTACAAGTTCTTTGAAAGCACATAGATTCAGCAGCAAATGCAGTTTATGGTGTTGGTAGTTGAAAACTGGTTGCTAAGATGTTATCTTGGAACTCATTGCATCGCTCATTCAGTTGTTGCCCTGCTTGGAGAGATGGCCATTGGTAAAGGGGACATTTGCTCACGAAGAATCCTGGCCTGGGACCTTTTTCACCTCGGTCACGTGACAGCTGTCAAACAGTAATGATATCTGGTCTCTACCAATCTGTTTTGCAGTCAAAACTGGCTTCACTTGCATCACTGACAGAACTAACTTTCAAAACTGCTTCACAATTATAAATTACTGACCCTACAGTGTAAATGACGTTTCCTGTCTCTAACTTGCTTTCTCACTTTACTTCCTTAATTTACTTTCTTCTGGCAAGGCATCATTTCTGGTTTTTCAATTGTTGAACATCAAGGACCCAAATTGTCAGCTTACTAAAGGATAACCTCATTTCCATCAATTTCAGCTTCTTTAGTCAATATGCAAAGACACTCAAGACTGCTTAAATAAACATAGTTCAGAAAGGCAAAGGAATGGGGAACCGAGGGACTGACAGATCCATCAGCGTGATGTCATGAAGGCCTTATTCCATTTTTTCTTGTTTTTCTCTTCCAAAGCGCTTACTGTTATATGTAATGACGGATAGTGCTGATAACCAATAAAAGTGCCACAAAATATCAGACTCAAATCCTGTAAAATGTTACTGTTGTTTGTAATTTTTATGACTCATGAAGGCAGAGGGTCAACTTGATTTTTTTTTACTATAGGTGTATATTTATACATACAACAACATGTATGTATTTCATAACAATATGTTTATTCAGGTATGTAAAATATAAAAAGCCTTTCTTTCAGTCATTGTTTTAGAAGGTGAGACTTGTTCCTTTAGAAGGAAGGATGATTGTAAGACACCTTGTTCCTTTAGCAGGAAAGATGATTGTATACCACCTTACCTTATTCAGTAATGTAGCAAAAGTACTTATATATTCACATCCTATAGAAAGATAGAGAAGCACTAAAAATTGATTACCCTGCCAGGCCAATGTGTGTCTCTCTTCATCCTTCACTTCATCCCTGACTTCAGGGAAGTTCAAATGTGGATAAAATGATATGAACTGCTTTCAAAAAAAATTCTTCTGATTATTTTATTGTAAACTATTGGGAAGACTAATGGACGCTGAGAAAAAGTCACACGTGTGTTTTCAAGTCAAACAGCATTCTGTTAAGTGCTGGGGGAAAAAAAACCAGTAATGATACGATATATTTAGAAAATGTATAGACAAACTAATTTTGCATTTCCTTAATTTGGAATTTTAAAACAAGAGGATCACTCCAAGGAAAGAGAAGTAATTCTATGTCTTGGTTTGAGGCTTCATAAAGTATTGATTTTTCAAGGTATTTGTTAAATGACACTTAATATGTAACTTATTAAGAAATTATTTCTATCATTTGGAATGTTTTCATCATGTCATAAATCCAGTGTTTCGTTAATATATCATCCTAATCTCTGTATGAACCCCATCTCTTAAATTTGATCTATAGAGATGCCTTAACCAGCCATAGGATATTAGTTTATTAATATTTCTTGTAATACATATACAGTGTATTTAAGTCTATGCCCCAGATTAATTCACATCAGGCAATATGTTACATCACTTCCAGTACTCAAGTCAGATGTAAGAATGACTTTTATAAAGATAATTTTCAAGACCCTGAGTCAGTAAAATATACATAGTGAAACTGACATGACAAAATGCAAATGAACTGATTACCAGTGGGCTCACAGGCTGTTGTGAAATTCTTCCCTTCTTCATTTGCAACAGATGGCCTGGGTACTATGCTCAACCATGGAAACTGGCCCAGATAACAACTCCCCCACCATCAGGTTAAGCATGCTAAGAGAATACTTTCTTTGTTCTGGACAAAAAATGGTAAGTGTCAGCATTAATTTCCAGATATAGTGGTATTTCATAAATTTCCTCTCTTTGAAATTTCATCTTCTATTTTTTTCTGGAGTAATTTTTAAAAATCAAACAAGCAAGTCAATTCTCTTCAACCAAAATCTATAAAGGAAAACGGCTGAGTATTTAAGTCTCCAGTATGGTTACATCTACATGTATTTAACAAGGAAAAAGTGATCATCTCCAAGTATGTGTATTTTATAAGGAAAAAGTTATTATCTGCAAATGATCACCTACAAATGAACATTTAACTGTTTTGCACTATAAATTTGCCTCTCACATATGGAGAAATCTACTTTTCAGTTTTGGAAACCAGAGTAATGCAACTCTTCCTGATTTTCAAAAGCCAGAAATATGTAACAAATGCTTAACTCTAGTATGAAAGTTCTTTGAAGACAGGGACTGCTGAGTTTTCATTTGTATTTTCCATAAGTCTAGTATAGTGTCAGGCACTTATAGGAGATCAATAAAATGCTTACACTAAAGGTAACTTTGATTATGCTTAACATATGCACAAGATATTTTAGAGTTTATAGTGCTTCAAACTCATTTACAAATATAGGGTGTCATAACAATAGTAATATCTACAAACTGGACTGGCTATGAAATTTGTGTGGCCCAGTGCAGAATGATAATTTGGGGATCCTTGTATAAAAATGTATTAAGAATTCCGAGATGGTGAAGATGGTGGTGTGGGAAGACACTGAGTTAGCATCTCCCCACAACTAGGGTGCCTGCCAGCCATTGGTGGGATACCCTGCTGCCCTAGGAGATGGGAGGAACCCCCAAGTAAACCGGTAGGATGTGGGGGGACCAAGGGGGGAGGAGAATTGGAGGGCAGACAGGATTGGCGCCCCTGAGAGCGGGGAGATGAGGAGATGCAGGCGGGAGGGATGCTCCGGGAAGAGCGGGAGAAGAGCAGAGGGTGACTGCCTGGCCCACTGGGACTGGGCAGCCTGCGGAGCTCTCTCAGTCAGTCCCCTGCCCTCCAAAGCCCCATCCCAGCTGTGTGGGTCCTGGGGGGCATAGGAGGGAGGCTGGAGAGATCAGGAGAGGCAGGCGGGAGGGGCCCTCCAGGATGGGAGGAGCAGGAGAGGAGAGGAGGGCATTTTCCCTGCCCATTTGAGCCCAAGAAGCCTGCTGGGCTCCCAGGTGAGGTCCCCTGCCCTCTGAGACCAGGGCTGGGGGGGGCACGCCTGGGCCCCTTCTGTTCCTTGAGCCTAAGCCCCACCACCGACGGCCCCCAGGGCCTTTTCCAGCCCTGTGGGTCCTGAACATTGGCCCCACCCACCACCCAAACCTCGCCCTGGCTTAGGCCCCGCCCTCCACAGCCAAGGCTTCCCCCCCTTTTTTTCCTTTTTTTTTTTTTTTTTTTCTTCCTCCTCTTTTTTTTTTTTTTACTATTGTGGCACTGCAGTACCTTCTGGTTGTTGATTTGTGTATATTTTTATTTTTATATTCTTTCTAACATATCTTTTCGTTTCCAAGTCTTATTTTATTATTTCCTTCGTTATTTTTCTTTTTTTTTTTTTTTTTTGCCATGCCACATGGCTTGCAGGATCTTGCTTCACAAGCTGGGGTTTGGGCTGAAGCTCCTGCAGTGGGAGCTCTGAGTCCAAACCACTGGACTAACAGAGAACCTCAGACCCCAGGGAATATTCATTGGAGTGAGGTGTCACGGAGGTTCTCATCTCAGCACCAAGACCCAGCTCTACCCAACAGCCTACAAACTGCACTGTGGGAATTCTCAGGCCAAACAACCAGTAAGACAGGAACACAGTCTCACTCATTAAAAAAAAAAAAAAAAAAATGAGATGGCAAAAAAATACGTCACAGATGAAGGAGCAAGGTAAAAACCTACAGGACCAGGACGAAATAAATGAAGAGGAAATAGGCAATCTGCCTGAAAAAGAATTCAGAGTAATGATAGTAAAGATGATCCAGAATCTCGGAAATAGAATGGAGGCACAGATTGAGAAAATACAAGTAATGTTAAACAAAGATCTACAAGAACTAAAGAACAAACAAACAGAGGTGAACAACACAATAACTGAAAAGAAAAATACACTAAAAGGAATCAATAACAGAATAACTGAGGCAGAAGAACGAATAAGTGAGCTGGAAGACAAAATGGTGGAAATAACTGCCAAGGAGCAGAATAAAGAAAAAAGAATGAATTCAAGTCAATCTCAGAAACCTCTAGGACAACACTAAATGGACCAATATTCGAATTATAGGGGTCCCAAGAGAAGAAGAGAAAAATAAAGGGTCTGAGAAAATATCTGAAGAGATTATAGTGGAAAACTTCACTAACATGGGAAAGGAAATAGTCACCTAAGTCCAGGAAGCAGAGAGAGTCCCAGGCAGGATAAATCCTAGGAGAAACACACCAAGACACACGTTAATCAAACTAAAAAATATTAAAATCAAATAAAAAATATTAAGAGCAGCAAGGGAACAAAGAATAACATACAAAGGAATCCCCATAATGTTATCAGCTGATTTTTCAGCAGAAACTCTGCAGGCCAGAAGGGAGTGGCAGGATATACATAAAGTGATGAAAGAGAAAAAACTACAACCAAGATTACTCTACCAGGCAAGGATCTCATTAAGATTTGAGGGAGAAATCAAAGCTTTTCAGGAAAGCAAAAGCTAAGAGAATTCAGCACCACCAAACCAGCTTTACAACAAATGCTCAATAAACTTCTCTAGGCTGGAAACACAAGGGAAGAAAAAGACCCACAGAAACAAAACCAAAACAATTAAGAGAATGGTAATAGGAAAATACATATCAGTAATAACCTTGAATGTAAATGGATTAAATGCCCCAACCAAAAGACACAGACTGGCTGAATGGATACAAAAACAAGACCTATATATATGCTGTCTACAAGAGACCCACTTCAGACCTTGGGAGACATACAGACTGAAAGTGAAGGGATGGAAAAAGATATTCCATTCAGATGGAAATCAAAAGAAAGTTGGAGTAGCAATTCTCATATCAGATAAAAAAGACTTTAAAATAAGGACTATTACAACAGATATGGAGAGACACTACATAATGACCAAAGGATCATTCCAAGAAGAAGATATAACAATTATAAATGTTATGCATCCAACATAGGAACACCTTAATACATAAGGCAAATGCTAACAACCATGAGAGGGGACGTTTACAGTAACAAAATAATAGTAAGAGACTTTAACACGCCACTTACACCAATGGACAGACCATCCAAACAGAAAATAAATAAAGAAACACAAGCTTTAAATGACACAACAGACCAGATAGGTTTAATTGACTTTTATAGAACATTCCACCTGAAACTGGCAGAATACACTTTCTTCTCAAGTGCACATGGAACATTCTCCAGAATAGACCACATCTTGGGTCACAAATCAAGCCTCGGAAAATTTAAGAAAATTGAAATCGTATCAAGCATCTTTTCTAACCACAACGCTATGAGATTGGAAATCAATTACAGGGAAAAAAATGTAAAAAACACAAACACATGGAGGCTAAACAGTGCGCTACAAAATAACCAAGAGATCACTGAAGAAATCAAAGAAGAAATAAAAAATACATAGAAACAAATGAAAACACGATGACCCTAAACCTATGGTACGCAGCAAAAGCAGTTCTAAGAGGGAAGTTTATAGCAATTCAACTCACCTCAAGAAAAAAGAAAAACCTCAAATAAACAATCTAATGCTACACTTAAAACAACTAGAGAAAGAAGAGCAAAGAAAACTCAAAGTCAGTAGAAGGAAAGAAATCATGAAGATCAGAGCAGAAATAAATGAAATGGAAATAAAGAAAACAATAGCAAAGATCAATAAAACTAAAGCTGGTTCTCTGAGAAGATAAAATTGATAAACCATCAGCCAGACTCATTAAGAAAAAAAAGGGACAGTATGCAAATCAATAAAATTAGAAATGAAAAAGGAGAAATCACAACTGACACTACAGAAATACAAAAGGTTATAAGAGACTACTACAAACAACTATATGACAATAAAATGGACAACCACGAAGAAATGGCCAAATTCTTGGAAAGGTACAATTTTCCAAGACTGAACCAGGAATAATTAGCAAATATAAACAGACTTATCACAAGTAATGAAATTGAAACCATAATTAAAAATCTTGCAACAAACGAAGAGTCCAGGACCAGATGGCTTCACAGGCAAATTGTATGAAACATTTAGAGAAGAGCTAACACCAATACTTCTCAAACTCTTCCAAAAAACAGCAGAGGGAGAAACACTCCCAAATTCATTCTGCGAAGCCACCATCACCCTGATACCAAAACAAGAAAAAGATATCACACAAAAAGAAAATTATAGACCACTATCACTGATTAACATAGATTCAATAATCCTAAACAAAATACTAGCAAACAGAATCCCACAGCACATTAAAAGGATCATACACCATGATCAAGTGGGATTTATCCCAGAGATGCAAGGATTCTTTCAATATTTGCAAATCAATCAATGTGAAACACCACATTAACAAATTAAGGAATAAAAACCATATGATCATCTCAATAGATGCAGAAAAAGCTTTTGACAAAGTTCAACACCCATTTATGACAAAAACTCTCCAGAAAATGGGCAAAGAGGGAACCTACCTCAACATAATAAAGGCTACATATGGCAAACCCACAGCAAGCATCATACTCAATGGTAAAAAACTGAAAGCATTTCCACTAAGATGAGGAACAAGACAAGGATGTCTACTCTCGCCACTCTTATTCAACATAGTTTTGCAAGTCCTAGCCATGGCAATCAGATAAGAAAAAGAAATTAAAGGAATACAAATTGAAAAAGAAGAAGTAAAACTGTCACTGTTTGCAGATGACATGATACTATACATAGAGAATCCTAGAGATGCCACCAGAAAACTACTAGAACTAATCAATGAATTTGGTAAGGTTGCAGGATACAAAATTAATGCACAGAAATCTCTGGCATTCCTATACACCAACAATGAAAAATCAGAAAGAGAAATTAAGGAAACACTTCCATTTATCATTGCAACAAAAAGAATAAAATACCTACGAATAAACCTGCCTAAGGAGGCGAAAGACTTGTACTCAGAAAACTATAAAACACTGATGAAAGAAACCAAAGATGACATAAACAGATGGAGACATATAACATGTTCTTGGATTGGAAGAATCAATATTGTGAAAATGACTATACTCCCCAAAGCAATCTACAGATCCAATGCAATCCTTATCAAACTACCAATGTCATTCTTCACAGAATTAGAACAAAATATTTTACAATTTGTATGGAAACACAAAAGACCCTGAATAGCCAAAGCAATCTTGAGAAAGAAAAACAGAGCTGAAGGAATCAGGCTCCCTGACCTCAAAGTATACCACAAAGCTACAGTAATCAAGACAGTATGGTACTGGCACAGAAACAGAAATATAGATCAATGGTACAGAATAGAATGCCCAGAGATAAACCCATGCACATATGGGCACCTAATTTCCGACAATGAGGCAAGAACATACAATGGAGAAAAGACAGCCTCTTCAATAAGTGGTGCTGGGAAAACTGGACAGCTACATGTAAAAGAATGAAATTAGAACACTCCCTAACACCATACAGAAAAATAAACTCAAAATGTTTAAAGACCTAAATGTAAGGCCAGACACTATAAAACTCTTAGAGGAGAACGTAGGAAGAACACTCTTTGACATAAACCACAGCAAGATCTTTTTTGACCCACCTCCTAGAGTAATGGAAATAAAAGCAAAAATAAACAAATGGTACTTAATTAAACTTAAAAGCTCTTGCACAGCAAAGGAAACCATAACCAAGGCAAAGAGACAACCCTCCGTATGGGAGAAAATACTTGCAAATGAAACAAGGGATTAATCTCCAAAATATACAAACAGCTCATGGAGCTCAAAATCGAAAAGCAAACAATCCACTTAAAAAATGGGCAGAAGACCTAAACAGACATTTCACCAAGGAAGAGATACAGATGGCCAAGAGGCATATGAAAAGATGCTCAACATCACTAATTATCAGAGAAATGCAAATCAAAACTACAATGAGATATCACCTCATACCAGTCAGAATGGCCATCATCAAAAAATCTATAAACAATAAATGCTGGAAAGGGTGTGGTAAAAAGGGAACCCTCCTGCACTGTTGGTGGGAATGTAAATTGATACAACCACTATGGAGAACAGTATGGAGGTTCCTTAAAAACTAAAAATAGAATTATCATAGGACCCAGCAATCCCACTACTGGGCATATACCCTGAGAAAACCAGAATTCAAAAAGAGTCATGTACCACAATGTACACTGCAGCATTATTTACAATAGCCAGGACATGGAAACTACCTAAGTGTCCATCGACAGATGAATGGACAAAGAAGATGTGGCACATATATACAGTGGAATATTACTCAGCCATAAGAAGAAACGAAATTGAGTTATTTGTAGTGAGGTGTGGACCTAGAGTCTGTCATAGAGAGTGAAGTAAGTCAGAAAGAGCAAAACAAATACCATATGCTAATGCATATATATGAAATAAAAAAAAAAAAAAAAAAAGGTATGATGAACCCAGTTGCAGGGCAGGAATAAAGATGTAGACATAGAGCATGGACCTGAGGACAAGGGCAGGGAGGGGGAAGCTGAGGCAAAGTGCGAGTAGCATCGACATACATACACTGCCAAATGTAAAATAGATAGATAGTGGGAAGCAGACGCATAGCACAGAGAGATCAGTTGGGTGCTCTGCAATGACCTAGAGGGGTGGGATAGGGCGGGTGGGAGGGAGGCTCAAGAGAGAGGGGATGTGGGGACCTATGTATGCATATGGCTGATTCACTTTGTTGTACAACAGAAACTAACACAGTATTGTTAAGCAATTATACTCCAATAAAGATCTATTAAAAAGAAAATTTGAGATGTGACAGCAGAGTATTTAACCAAGCACAGGTCCTGTGTGACAGCACAGGTCACATACCACGAAGCTGGCCCTGTATACAAATGTCATTTAGTTGATTGTCCCACTTCATGTGAAGTCTGAGAATTGAAATTACATCTTAGTGGATATCCATTTTAAAACTTATTTAGTATTTCCTGGCTTCGTACAATGATCAGATGTTTTCTAGAAGACGAAATGGCTTTTCTGACTGAGAGACCCAGCTGCCAATCAATTCTCTAAGCAAGTGTGTTTGCAATGGTGTACAAGGGAAAGGTGTGATTTTATCTGTTCCTGGCTTTCCCTTTGGATATACTCCAGTGCCCATCCAAGGGCCTGATTCAAAACAAGTAAAATTCCTGTCACATCGAAGTTAACTTTTTTAGGGCACTAGAGGGCTGTTTAGTACATAAGAATAATAAAGAAGGTTTGAGATTCTACCTTGAACTGGTGGACTGTTTACTGAGATCATTTCCTAGCATGCAATTTATTTTACTACACAAATAAACTAGCTTTTTGATACTATTAGGGTCAAGCTGCAAAACTTGAAGCTATAAAAGAACAATTTGATTTTCCAGCAAGTGAGACCAGTGAGTGCATCCTCTTACCACTGTATTTCTTAATATAAATATCCAAATAGCCTCCTGAAGTCTTCAGGGACATGATAGGAACCCGATTTGTGAATAGCCACTTCAGACTGTGAAGTTATTTCTGACAATGTGCCACAGCTATCCTAAGTTATTACATGTTGTATAAAGGCACCTTCCAGATGCTGGTATTGCCTGCATTATGCTACTTGGGTAAACTGACTTGATTAAATTTCTAAACAAGTTTTCTACGTGTAGTTCATTCAAATTAACAAAGTAAAATTTCCAAAGTTGGTTTTATTCTGTACATTGAATTCAGTATCAACTTAAAGCTATACTGCCTTTTTGATTTGGATGCAACATTACTATTCATTTTACCCTCCCCTAACACTTGACTTAATTTTCTACTTCTTAGCATTGCTCAGTAATGCTATTGCCATTTTTATCTTAATATCAGGTACATCTTAGCATTTCCTCTTCTGTTATCTCATATAGCCTTTTGTTTTTTTATTACATACAAGAAGAGAAAGCTTTGCACCATGTATTATTTTTATAGACTTTCATTCCACCTAATTCTTGACAGGAAAATATTATGCCATGAACATCCATCTATGAAGCTTTAGGTTTCTGGTTTTATTGCTATATATCAAGCCTTAATTGTCATCAACTTAATACATGTTTCTATATTTCTAAATCATAAGACAAACTATTATTGCTTATATCATAAAATATAGGACTATTATCTCTTTGTCTGAGACCTGAAGCATATTCTTCTGAAATGGAATTTACTTCCAAATGATTCAAGAGCAATTTAAAATGAATGACTACAAAGCTAATTTTATCTGCATTTGGCTGCCCATCCATCAGATAGATAATTCATGATATATTACAACAAAAGGCAACCGGAATTAACTATTTGAATGAAACTCTAGCTTATTTTTAATATTTTGATTAAAATATCTTTGAAAGACAAAGACTATGGCTTATATTTCAAGTAACATATTAATGGATTCATCATTTAAGTAGCTGAAGATATAATGCCTTAAATGTACTGCACAATTTGAAGGTACTACATGATTTCTAACTGCAAAAGAAAAAACTTTTTTTCTGCTTTTAAAGAAATAATCTCCAAATAATGCCCATGCATTAATAGTGACATGAAGTCAGCATGCTATTTGACATGCACTTAGCTGTGAAAGAGAGGCACCTCCTTCTGTCCCAGTTTAAGCCTTTATTATTTCTGACTTCTGCTAACATAAAATCCTCCTAAGTGTTTTCCTGCCTGCAATGTCTACTTCTGCCATGTGGTCTATACACCATGCTCTTAGAAAAATTTTTCAAAAATACATTTGCTCCCTTCTTCAAACAATTTAATAAATGCAGTGTAAAGCAAGATAGTAACTTTCTTTTTGTTTATCAGATTAGCTAAAAAAATACTGAATGACTGATGAGGTGTTGAGGAAATGTGTATTTGCATATACTGACTGTAGTGTAAATTGGTATCACAGTAGAGAATATTTGACAATAGAAGTAAAAATTAAATCTATGCAAACCTCCAAATAGGTTATCCCACTTCTTGGAATCCATGTTACAGATATATGGCCTCAAAATGTAAATGTATACAAAGATGTTCACTGCAGCATTGTTTATTTAAAAAAGAAATGATGTATTGCAACAAAAGGCAGCTGTAATTAACTATTTAAATGAGTCTGAGAACAACTTAACAGCAAACTGAGGAATGATTAGATAATTATTTATGATACATCCGTTCAAGAGCACACTATTTCACCAATAAAAATAAGGAGACAGATTTGTATGTATTAAACTAGAAGGGCATCCATTATTCAGTAGGCAAATAAAACAAGGTTTCGGTCAATCTGTATAGAGTGATGCTGCTTTTTGTTAAAGAAGAAAGAAAAGGAAAAAAAAGGAGGGAGAGAGGGGAGAAAGAAGTGTGTGTCTGTGTGCACGCACGTGTGTGTGCATGTGTGTGTCTATGTGTGTGTAGATGGCTGCATCAATAAATCACAAGAAGCACAAGGCAAAGCCTAGAACCCAAAGCTCAAAAGTAGTAACAGTAATTACTCCTGGCGAGAAGAACTGAAGAGCTTTAGGGGGAACTTTTATCCTCTATTTGGAGTGGGTTTTTCAAATGCTAGATTATGGATGATTTCTATTTTTTAATGTGGCTTTTGAGTTTTTATTTAAATTAAGAGATGGAGAATTTAAATAATCCCATGTGAAACTTATTGCTTCAGCCTAGAATAACCACTACAGGTTTCTGCACTAAACTAAACCTTACCAAATCAATGATCCTGACTCCATAAAGCCTTATGTGATGTCTCCACTACAACTTGTGTTCAAAGACCATATCACTGGTAGCTGTACAGCATTTATTTCATTCTGCCTAGTTCCATATCATTTTTCTCTTATATTCCATTGTGGTAATTTCCTCATCTCTGTGATCTCTGACTTTGAACTAGACTAGTTTACTATCTTTCTCAAAATTTGTTCAAAAATAAATATTGATGGATCATCTTCTATATGCTAGGACTGTCCTAGCTGTCATAGCCAAGCTGAACTTTATCTCTCATCCTTTTTTCTTATAAAATGAAATAATGAAATAAAAGATACTAAATTTATGAAAATCCAAATTTATAATAAAAATTGGCCTATTAGTCTGGTTCTGTAAATAACATGTTTATAATTCATTAGTACTTGACTTCCACTTTAAAGTGCTTAATTTTAGGTTGTCAGAAAGGTTTGCTAACACGTATAGAGACTTACACGGTGAATTAAGGAAAAGGTCTACCATTTTCTTACTCTCTATTAATGGTTAGAGTTACAAATCCTGTACTATTATTTTGAACTTCAGGAATCTAAAGAATAAAACAAGATCACTCAGAAGAATATTAAAGAAATTAAACAATTATTCATAGATAAATGAGACAGCATAAATTTAAAGATAACCCTTACTTGTTAACTAAAACAATGATTTATAGTTTAAAAGAATCCAATAAAGATCTGAAAATTCAACATTACATTCACATAGCACGTGCTTATCTCTTCCCTGGAAAACTCTTTGTGATGGTCAGTTTTATATGTCAAGTTGCTAGGAATACATTCTTATTCAATCAAGCACTAATCTAGATGTTGCTGTGAAAGTATTTTCTGGATGTGATTAAGTACAAAATTAGTTTCCTTGAGTAAGAGGAATTATCCTAGATAATGTGTGTGCCTGATTCCATCAGTTGAAAGGCCTAGTAAGCAGAGCTAAGGCTTCCCTGGGCAGCACCTAGATTACTGTTTGGTTGAATCATGGGGACTGTAGCCCAGCCAAGCTGACACATGAAGCTGGACATCACACTTCCCACAACTGCATCACCATTTGTTTGGTAACTCCTACGCATTCTTCAGACATCAAACACCCCTTCTTCTGAAGGCTTCCCCACTTCAAAGCCTGGACATAAACCCCAGAGATTGTCTCCCGTTGCTCTCTACTCTTCTTGTTTATATTTCTTCCCCACTAGAAGGCAAGTTCAAGAGTTAGGAACAGTGTTTATCTTATTCATTTCTGCATAACTGACATCTAGTCCAGTGCCTGGCATGAACTTCAGGGTTATTTTTTCTTTTCCATTTGAATTGTTGTTCCTAAAGAAGTTCTATAGAATAGAAGTATATAGGAATTACTCTATCAATAGAAAGCATGAGAAGAAATCCTTGCATGAAATACGCCAGGAATATACATATTTGAAAGGTGGTCCTTTAGTGTTTATAAGCACGGATCCAGTTCCTGTATAAAAAATTATATCTATTCTCTACGCAAGTATAAATGCCATATATCATGAGGTGGGCACAAGCTTTCAACTAAATACATTCTCTCACTAATCAAAGTTGAATTTAAAACATTTTGTGAGTGAGAACTAACATGATACCTCTGACTATAGTGCCTCTTCAACCTCTTGGCCTCAATTGACACTTGACTTCATTGCACCACTCCATCCTTTTTGAAACTTCCTCCTCTCTTGGGGACTGTGTATTAGCACTAGATTGCTTCCCATCCTATCTCTTTGACCTTTCTCTTCTTTCCCCGCTGCTCAAATACAGTGGATACTTACCAAGTTTCTCTCCTTTAGTTCCTCCCTTGGGCATCTCATCCACAACTCTGGCTACAATTATCAGATCATGTCACACACACAACCTTCCATTCCATCCCCCGCCCCTGCTTCTTAAAATCCTTCAATGCCTTTGCATTGACTGAGAATGAAATCAGATTCTTTACCAAGGCCAAGAAGGACCCACATGACCTGACTGCTGCCAGCCTCTATGTCTCCTCTCCAATCCTCCTGTCCCTTCCTCACCATGCTCGAGACAGACAGACTGGTATTTATATCTCTGAACACACCAAACTCAGTCCCACCCGAGGTCATTTGCCCTTGCACTTGCACCTCATTTCTCTAGGAAAGGTCTTCCCTCTTCTTCTTGCCACTTAAATTTCAGCTCAAGATGCCTTCTGGGGCTTCGCTGGTGGTGCAGTGGTTGAGAATCCGCCTGCCGATGCAGGGCCCGTGAGCCGTGGCCGCTGAGCCTGTGCTCCGGAGCCTGTACGCGGGCCTCTCACTGCTGTGGCCTCTCCCGTTGCGGAGCACAGGCTCAGCAGCCACGGCTCACGGGCCCAGCCGCTCCGGGGCACGTGGGATCTTCCCAGACCGGGGCACGAACCCATGTCCCCTGCATCGGCAGGCGGACTCTCAACCACTGCGCCACCAGGGAAGCCCCAGAGAGATATTCTTGACCCCCCAATCTCAATCTCTTGATGTCTCTCTCTAAGAACACATCATTGTATTTGTTTTCTTCTTCTTGTTACCGAGTCCAAGCTCGTACTGCTCACTGCACAACAGGACAATAAATCGAGAGATGAGTTGTTGAGGCAAAGAATAGTGACTTTATTTGGAAAGTAGGCAGACTGAGAAGATGGTGAACTCATGTCCCAACGAACCATCTTGCCTGAGTTAGAATTCAGGCTTCTTTTATACTAAAAGTAGAGGGAGTAAAGTCAAACATTTCCTGATTTTGGTCAGCCCCTGGAGGGTATGTGTTAATTTCTTCCTTCCAGCAGTCATTCACAGGTGGGCCTGGTCAGGATGTTTCCTGTGAGCTAAACAAAGGCATTTTACTTTAATGCTTATTACCTGGAAGGCAGGGTTCCTGGAGATGGGCCATTATGTATAATTTAAGCTTACAGGCAACATCCCTTTAGTGATTAACTTGTAATAGAATACAAATGTTCTTCCCTATTACACTATCAGCAATCACTATCTCAAATTAGCTTGTTTACCAAGTTAGTTGCCTATTTTCTTTTCCCCTCCCAGAAAACTCCAAGCTTTATGAGATCAGAAATTTTACTCATTTTGTTTAACACTCTAGCCTCAGCATCAACATCAGATAAACTTATCTTCCCTCTAAAACTAGCTTCTTCTTTTGACTCAACTCCTTATTTCTGACTATAATATCCTCAAGTCAAAAGCCTGGAGTCCCACCTCTCCATCAAGTTGAACTCACCTTCATGTACAGTGCATAAAATCTGCTCTAAATTGTCTCTCTCACAATCAACTCTTATTCTCCTTTTTCATCACCAGAACTCAAGCTGAGGTCCTCCCATTTTCACTGAGATTATTACAAGACGCTTGGAACTGATTTGGCTTGCTCCTGACTTTCCTTTCTCAATCCCATCTATATCACGTCATTATATTAGCATTTCTAAACAGAAAATGGAATCATAACAGCTTTTGCTGGAAACTTTCAGTATTCAACAAAACATGGCCCCAAATTAATTTAATTTTCAGCTTATTTACCACCACTTCGCCAAAGCTAAATTTGGTAATTCCGTTTTCCATAAACGTAGCTTTAAAATTTCTTCTCACTTCCATACATTTGCTCTGCACATAATGCCTTATTCCCTGTTGACTGTTCAATGCCTATCTCAGTACCACCCAAAAATCTATTCTTAATGCTCCAGAGAAAACCATTCTTTGCTGTTCAATTGTAAAAATCCTTTAATGCAATTTGAGAGTCCCAATCATTTCGTATTCCTTACTGCACCCTGGCTCAAACATCCAGTAGACTCTAAAACTGTTTCTCAATTGAGGTGAACATATCTAAAATTAATTACTTGTTTCAAGAATTATGAAGAAAATTAATGTCATTTCCATAGATAATATATTAGTATAATTCAAATTATCAGAATATAATCTATATCTATCTACTGATCAAAAATCTGTATATATTTTTAACTATGATGGAAATTTTCAAGTCTATGCAAAATTATGGAAAAGAACCTCAATTATCCATGGCCTAATTTCAAAGAATTTCAACAGTGTGCTAATTTTGTTTTATATACACACACAAAAATTTTTTAAGCATTTAGAATTCACAAATAAGGGAAACAACATATCAGAGTACTAGGCTGAGATGATGAAGGAGAAATATCACCAAATTAAGAATAAGAATTAAATTCATAATATCAGAAACTATGAAAATAAAATCTATGGTAATACATGGAAAATAAGAGTACTTGGTTTATGGGTACAGTGTTCATCCATAAACTAAAGACCTAAAAATAATAATGATCAATGATAGACCACATAGATTAAAGTATATTTGACAAGACATAACCGTTAAAAAACGCTTATCTGACATTTCCCACACAAATTAGAGACCCTGTTTAGTGACTTTAAAGTGAAGAAATTATCCCTCAAATTTAATGAAATAATTAATAATATAGCTGAACAACACAGTAGTCCATAAGTCAATGATGAAGTTCATGAGTATAGGAAACTTCACAATTATGAAATCTGTCTTTCCCAAGCCAGAAATCTAAGAATTGCCATTGAGTCTTTCCTCTCCCTCACTTCCAACATAAAAACAATCAAGTCCTACTAATTTTTCCACCTACATGCTTCTTGAATCTGCCTCTTTCTCCATTTCTGATTCCACTGCCATCACCATTTCTTGTCAGAACACTTTCACAGCCTCGTAATTGGTATCCTTTGTTTCCTGTCTATACTTACTTCTTTATTTAAAATCCCAAAGCTCGTTTCCTATGAGGTAAATCCAAGCTCATCTGCATGGTATACAAACCCCTTCCTAATCTGAAGCATGCCTACCACTCTACCTTCTTCTCTCACCACTCCCTGCCTTGGCCTCTACATTCCAACAATATGGACTGTCTACCCTGCTCTGGACACAATATGCTGTTTCTACCCATTCTGTCTTCAGTAACATTCCTCTCTTATTTATTTTTTTTCGGTATGCGGGCCTCTCACTGCTGTGGCCTCTCCCGTTATGGAGCACAGGCTCCGGATGCGCAGGCTCAGCGGCCATGGCTCACAGGCCCAGCCGCTCCGCGGCACGTGGGATCTTCCTGGACCGGGGCACGAACCCGTGTCCCCTGCATCGGCAGGGGGACTCTCAACAACTGCGCCACCAGGGAAGCCCCACATATACATATTTTTAGAACTGCATTTTATAATTAACTTTTTAGCTAACTAACTGGCTCTTATTCATCTTTGTATACTTGGTGCTTATTATAGTCTTTGGAGCTGAATATACATTTTCTGAATACATGGTTGCAGGGCTGTCTGTATCTAGGGAAGACCCCACAGACTTTGGGTTCTCATAGACTATGAACTGTGTAATTGCCACAAAAATAGAAACCCCTATTGGGACCCCAAAGACTTGGGTTTGAATCTCTGCACCTCTATTTACTATATATGTATGACTTTTGGGGTTTCACCCAATCTCAGCTTACATGGCTATAAAATGGGTAGGTATAGCAATGTGGTGATGGGTGCAGGTTCCATAAAATAAGGTAATAGGAAGGACTGAGCATAGAGCTGACTACGGATAAAATCTTCATATTTGGTAACTATTTGTGTTCTTTTCTTGCTATAATTGCTACTGTGGATACTAAGCTTCTCTCATTTTCCTAAACACACTTTAGTGCTAGTATCTCTTTAATCCGTTTTCCTGAAATGCCCTTTTCCTCCTGTGCCTAATAAACTCTTCTTTCCAAGTTTACCTTAAGCTTTCTCTCCTCCAGGAAGTCATTCTAGACCCTTCCAGCACGCGTTTGTTGCCCTCTCTCTCTGCCATCAAGGCACAACATGCACTATTACATTGTTGCACTCCTCACACAGTAATACGTCATTCTGACCTCTTCTGTCCCCCCACTGCACAGAGAGCTTCTCTGAACAAGATTATGTGTATTTCATTTAAGAATTTGTAGTACCCAGCCACGTTTGGTACACAGCAGAACCAAAATATAAATAAAAGATTATGTTTATTGAATGAATTGATGAAGAGATACAGAAATTACTGAAACTATGTTATACATTTTTTAAAATGTTAAAGTCAATACTCTTCATTTTTCTACTTTGTAACAAATGAGACTAGATTTTGTGTTAGCACTTTTTAAGAGCCCTTCTTTATTGTGGGTATGTAAAATAATTTTGTCTTGCCTTAGTTCTCTCTTTCAGAAATTTGGACATAATTTATAAATAAAATTTTTGGATTTGCTCTCTCATAACAGTCTCCATACATACAAACTTCAGTCACCATATCACTTCCCAAAATATGTTTATTTTGCTGCTTTGGAGGAGCCAGCAGGAGGGGGTAAAAGAAACACTGCACTGTAAGTTGGGGACCTGGTGCTGGCCCCAGTCACTTCCCAGTGATTTATTGCTTTCTGTAAGTGTGGTTAGGTAGGTTGATAGGAAGGTTTGTACCATGAGAACTAAAATCCAATTTGTGAGAATACCATACGTACAAATAGCAGAGCTTCCAAAAAGAGACTCTAGAAGTCCTCTAGTCTAGAAGCCTGTGCTTCCATCACAACTGTGTGTCAGGCCTATGCGAGGGAGGCCAGGGTTACTATGGTGGGAGAAAGATGCTAAGGGAATTTTCTCATCTCCTTGTGCCCTATCTCACTGGCTAGGTGGCTGTCACTGAACTGTGGGGTGGGGAAAACATGATGAGTGCTGCTTGCAGTTGTAGAGAAGTAACTTGCTGCATAATTCAATATCTACATAAAATTTCAGAGTTGGCCCATTTTATAGAAAAGGAAACTGAGGCCCAGCACTTTGAGTGGTTTGTCTGAGATTGCACAGCTATTAAGTGGCAGAAACAGACCTCCCAGGCCAATATTGAAATTTCACGGCTCTAGTATGTATTTTCTGATTATGTAAACTCTGTGGCACTGTCTCAACACCCCCTTCTAATTCACCTGACAGTTTATTTGCTGTCTTCTTATTTCTGATTTACCCCATGGGCATTGCTTATTTAGGCTGTTATTTTTCTTTACTAAAAAGTTATAATACGTATAGATTTTAGTTGCTAAAATTCTACAACAAATAACAAAAACGGAAAGTCACTCCTCGAGCTCCATCCCACTCCCCACACCTACCTACTGTTAACACTAGTGAGTTTTGTTCCAGAACTTTCTCTATGCATTTTATCTATATTTATGGATTCTGGATTCTACTGATTATGTAACAATACATACATTTTTATCCTTTTTGATGGAGCAAATGACATTCTTCCAAAATTTACTGTTTTGAAAGATAATATACCCAGCATACTAAAGAAGATGGTAAGGGTACGAATCACCACCAGCAAGATACAGGGTTGGTTAATTTTTCACATTTTCACCTGTTCTGCCACTGGAAATCACAACACTTGACACTAGGTCACAAAATTATTAAACCTTAAAGCAGTAACACTTCCTTCTCTATGTGAGACCTTACTTCTCCTTGACACTTTACTCCTGAAATCCCTTTAGGCTCCTGGCCTTTTCTCCCTGCCTTTAACTCCCATAACTAATTAAATCTGGACAAGTCTTTGGTGAAAATAGTTTTCTTTCAACATTATTCAGTCAAAGTTCCCCTTAAGGCATTCTTTGTCCCTTTAGCCTAGCCTGCCATCTTTACATGAAGGTGAAAGAGGTGATCTATTTTTATAAAATAAAAAATCTTTCAAAATCTAAATCTACCTTGATGTTTCAGATAAAGAGTATATTTTGATAAATGACAAACGCTTCAGCATTTTTAGAAGTTTACAAGTAAACAAAAAGTTCCAAAGACTATGGTCTCACGTAAAAACAGTTAAACTTTAAAAAATGTTTTATTATTTTTAGAAGGAGTTTAATTGGGGTCTATAATTAAATTCTTCAACAAAAACACAAAAAGATTAACCGACCAGGATAGCTGAACTCACTCCTGATAAGTTTGTTTTAGAAATCATATGGGACTGAAGAATTAAGCAGCACTTTTATTGTTGTTATCTATTTAGAAGACAAAAGTGAAGATCAAATAAAATAAGGGATTAAGATTGAGAATATGGCACTGCTTAAGTATTTTCTCTGCTGAGATAAAATTAAAACTTGCCAAGTTGCCAATTACTTTAAACGTATTCCTACGTTTTATAAATAAACAGAAAATATTACTTTAATTTTGTTTTACAGCGTAAAGATCAGGCATGTACCATTTGTTGTTGATCCAGGATACTCAGCTCTAGGGCAAAAGATTGAATGAGATTTAATGATGGCTCCACTATCACTTGCTTAAAGCCAGAAACTTTCTAAGAAGAGGTGAAGCTTTCTTCATGAAACCAATTGTTTCCTATATTATGTAATGACATTATATTGCTGTTTAATTTTTAGCTACCCTATGGGATGTGGCTTTTTATAATGAGCTCCCTATGTTCTTCTCAGATGAAAACTTGGATTTTGAAATTTTGAATATGTTTCCTAAGATTATCCATCCGTTTAATGGAAGAGCTAGGAAAAGAATCCAGGTACTCTTGGCTTGGTATGCCTGTGTGCTTTATGAGTGATGCTGCCTCCCACAATGTGAAAACTTGTAACTTAGCAAATCACTGTCCCCAATTCTCTTACAGTACTACTGTTAACAGCAACATAGAAACTATGAAAAAATAACAAGTACTTTTAAAGCATTTACAAAATGCCAGGTGGCCCACTAAGTGCTTTAGACTTATACCCTCACTTAACTCACACAACAGCACCATAGGTATAGTTATCTTCACTGTAAAGATGAAAAAAACAGAGGCACAGAGAATGAACTCGCCCTAGGTCCACATAGCTAATAAGTAGCAGAAATTTCCTTTGACTGACACTCAACTCACAGACTTAGGGAATCACGTGATGATGAATAATCAGCTCTGTGGAGTTTCTCACGGAGGTACCAACATCTATCTATTAGGTATAGGTCAAAATGAGACAGTTAGATGCTACTGTTTCAATATCTGCTAGTGTCTTCAGAGATCACAATGATGTGTCCTTATTGCTCTCTTATTTTGTTTACTTTCTAATTTATTCAAACATATTTATAATAATTGCTTTAAATTATCTGTAAAAACTATTGGGTTGGCCAAAAGGTTCATTTGGTTTTCTTCCGTAAGATGGCTCTAGTAGCACTTTGTTGTCTTTAACTTCATTTGAAACAATTTTGTTAGATTGTATGTGACAGCTGTGATATCAACATGCATTAAAAAAAAGACATCAAAATTGGTTAATTTTTGTGTAGCCACTTTAATATTGAAGATGGAAGAAAAAAAGCAACATTTTTGGCATATTATGCTTTATTATTTAAAGAAAGGCAAAAACGCAACTGAAACGCAAAAAAAGATTTGTGCAGTGTATGGGGAAGTTGCTGTGACTCATCGAACGTGTCAGAAGTAGTTTGTGAATTTTCGTGCTGGAGATTTCTCACTGGACGATGCACCATGGTTGGGTAGACCAGTTGAAGTTGACAGCAATCAAACTGAGACATTAATTGAGAACAATCAATGTTATACCACGCGGGAGATGGCTAACATACTCGAAATATCCAAATCAAGTGTTGAAAATCATTTTCACCAGCTTGGTTATGTTAATTGCTTTGATGTTTGGGTTCCACATAAGTTAAATGAGAAAAACCTTCTTGACCATATTTCCACACGCGATTCCCTACTGAAAGGTAATGAAAACGTTCTGGTTTTAAAACAAATTTTGACGAGTGAAGAAGAGTGGATACTGTACAATAATGTGGAATGGAAGAGATCGTGGGGCAAATGAAATGAACCACCACCAACCACACCAAAGGCCGGTCTTCATCCAAAGAAGGTGATGTGTGTATAGTGAGACTGGAAGGGAGTCCTCTATTATGAGCTCCTTCCAGAAACCAAGTGATTAATTCCAACAACTACTGCTCCTAATTAGACCAACTGAAAGCAGCACTTGAGGAAAAGCATCCAGAATTAGTCAATAGAAAACGCATAATCTTCCATCAGGATAACGCAAGACTGCATGTTTCTTTGATGACCAACTTGGCTGGGAAGTTCTGATTCATCCGTAGTAGTCACCAGACATTGTACCTTCGGATTTCCATTTATTTTGTTCTTTACAAAATTCTCTTAATGGAAAGAATTTCAATTCCCTGGAAGACTGTAAAAAGCACCTAGAACAATTCTTTGCTCAAAAAGATAAAAGGTTTTGGGAAGATGGAATTATGAAGTTGCCTGAAAAATGGCAGAAGGTAGTGGAACAAAAGGGTGAATACAGTGTTCAATAAAGTTCTTGGTGAAAATGAAAAATGTGTTTTTTATTTTTACTTAAAAACCGAAGGAACATTTTGGCCAAACCAATATAATCTAATTTAAAGGAAAAAGACTTAACAAATCATTGTCCACAATACAGAGAGGAACAATAAAACATAGTGGCATATAGTATGTGTAAGAAATTTGAAAATTGTTAACTATTCCTCAGAATAAGGTATTAGCACTGTTAAAATTATTGTCAAACAAGTAATCACAAGCTAAGATAATTTGCAAAAAGAATATAAGGTAAATATTCTAAGACATGTGGTGCAACTCAAATGAAAAATCTGACAACTTTTAGCTGTTATTCTTGAGCCAGAAATCTTAACTTGCATTTTATCCATCTACGAACTGCCTCTTCAGAATATCTATAATATAAATAATGACTATGAACTAATGTAAATGAGGCAGAGGAGGGAGATTTGTGGAAAGACGGGGCACTGAGGAAACACCTCTGACCTCTTCTGTTACAGGAGGTAGATTTCCTTGAACGGCATCCATTTTCCTTTCACCAAGACCTCTGTTTTATCAAACCTCCGAAAGAGAAATAGGAGTTGACAATCTTTACAAATATAAAGGAGGCAAACGATTTGTGGAGAGGAAGAATAACAAGGTTTCCTCATGCTAAAGAGGTATTTTATCAGAAATGCATTCATGCCTAGAAAATCCAGGTCTTTGAGCACATGTGGTTATTTTCAGGAAGGCTCCGTCTTCCACTTCAGCAAACTCGGGGAGTGAAAAACCATTCTGTGAATCCAGCTAGTTCATTGACATTAGCGGCATATCAATTTTCCCAGAGTTTGAGAGAGCAGTGGATTGATTTCAGGGTTCACAGTGGGGCAGGGCAAGACAGCACGGCTCACATGGCTTTCGGAAACAATATAAATTCATAGAGCTATTTCAAGGTTTCAGGAAGATGTGATAAACTACTAGATTGGGTTACACGTTTCCTCCTGCAGGGACTATTTTATCCACTCCTCCTAGATAAGTCAGGCTGATTTGTTGTTTTCATGCTCTGTTTTCCTTCAAATCTACTTAAATAAGCAGGTTGATTTCAGGGCAGACCTCCCGCCCCCAACTCCCTCTTCCTCTGTATGGGTTCAACTCAAGTTCTTGTGTAATCATTATCCTTTTCCTACCTTCCAGACTGACTGCTGCAAGAAGTGAATCAGGAAGTCAACAAAACTAAACTGAAATAAAATGTGCTTATCAAGGATGTGCAGCTCTGTGCAAATGTGGATGCAGAGTCATGCAGAATTTATGAAGATGTCTCCTATGCAGTGGGAGCTGCAGACAGCTCGAATGTCTGTGACTCTTTAAAACACACACAAGTTCCTCAGCCAAAGTGCCACTTCACTCTCACCAAAACCAGAACCACATCCAAAGCAAAGCAAATAAAATCCTGTCAATAGTCAAGAGAGAAGAGAAAGAAAGGAGCTATCCGAGCTTGTTTCTGTTGCAATCACTGCCAGTACTTCAGGGACAGCTTTCACTTGTATGATCTGTCAGGAAAATCAAGGTGCCTTTTTCCATAAATTGGGAAATCAGGTTGAATCCTACTGAACCAAAGATTCAAAAAATATTCTCATGTTTCCTATTGTCAATTTACCCAGTCACTACTTCTGATTCTTCAGTATCTCGGAGTACCATGTTGCAGGTCTAAAAAAGTCCTTGCTGTAGGGCTTCCCTGGTGGCGTAGTGGTTGAGTCCACCTGGTGATGCAGGGGACGCGGGTTCGTGTCCAGGTCCGGGAAGATCCCACATGTTGCGGAGCGGCTAGGCCCGTGAGCCATGGCCGCTGAGCCTGAACGTCCGGAGCCTGTGCTCCGCAACGGGAGAGGAGAGGCCAGAACAGTGAGAGGCCCGCGTACCGCAAAAAAAAAAAAAAGTCCTTGCTGTAAATTACCTACAAACCTGAATCTTTACAGGAATGACTGAATGAATGAGAGAAAATGCACAAAACATACTGGACTCAGTGTCAGAACACCTACACTGTCGAGACATCTATCCTCTCTGAGCATTAGTTTCATCACCTGTTAACGGAAGATACTGTAGTGGAAACATATTGTTTTTCTCTGCCCGTCATCCATTTCCTCTTTTTTTTGGCCACAGAAATGTCCCCTACACTCTCAGGCCATGTGATTCAGTTTCCCATTCACTTCTCCTCCAGCCCATCAGAGCATTCCAGTCCTGTGATCACCATCACCGGTGCAAGGTGAGCATGTAACCCAAGGTAGTGTCATCAAAATGAAATCTGGGATTTTGCCGTCATGGAAGGAAAATGACCACTGAAAGGACTGGCTATTAGTGGCCATCTTGATGTGGGACAGAAAGAGCCAGGTTGAAAGAGTCAATGCAGAGAAAGGCAGAGCTGAGAGCTGTAGGGAGAATGTGTTCAGATCATCACTCGGGTCTATGGACTTGGCTGCAGCTGAAGTCAGATGGGTCCTATTCTGGGATTTTCTGTTATGTGAACCACCATATGCATTTTCTTCTTTTGACTTAGACTTGTTTGATTTGGTCTTCTTTCACTCGCATCCTAAAGATTCCTAACCATTACAGCGTGAAGGCTGAACTGATATACCAATACGAATAATGTTTTGGGAAAGTTCTTATTTGTTTAAACACAAAAGTTAAAATCCTTGGCTTTATAAAATATATTTGCACTTTTGTTCAATCAAATGTATTAGCTTTTTAAAATGTTCCTTATGCCATAGGGACTCTACCACGGCTTGGCAATATTACGAATAAGAAAACAAAATTAATCCTGAAGGAGTTTATAGGCAAGTAGGGACACAAACATGTGTTAAATAATTACAGGATACTGTTAAAACAGTAAAAACCATGGACAATATAAAATGTAGAACTACCATATTACACAACTCTAGGGGGCACCATTCACACCATAGCTTATGTAAGGGTCATCCCCTGGAGTCATACATAGAAACCCAACTCAACTCTACCTCCCTCAGCTGGTAGACTGGGCCAGCCAAACACTTGCACAAGCAAGTATCTTCAATCTCCATAATAGTTCCTGGCTGTTGCATTTTTTAATGAACTGATTATTGCCCACTATATTTGAGTTTATAAGGAGAGTCTCTGGCAGGCAGCTGGCACCCACAGGTTTACAATTACACAAACAAGACACAAATCTCACTGGTCTTCCTTGGCTGCGCTATCATCTGTTAGTGATCAGCTAGCAGAAGCACCACTAAATCAAGCATCTGCAAACATACAATGTTGCATCTCAGGATTACAGGGGTCTTTGGGCAGCTGGAGATTCACTGAACATCAGATTAATTATTTGGCAAAACAAGTGGAGCTTTTATGA
This sequence comes from Neophocaena asiaeorientalis asiaeorientalis, assembly GCF_003031525.2. Classification (NCBI taxonomy): domain Eukaryota; kingdom Metazoa; phylum Chordata; class Mammalia; order Artiodactyla; family Phocoenidae; genus Neophocaena; species Neophocaena asiaeorientalis. The sequence goes on along the minus strand of NW_020185337.1, from coordinate 13,879,078 downwards.
CTCAAAGGTCATTTACAACAACATACTTTCACACTGTTGCCTCAGCGATAGTACTTCATTTTAAGTGGCAAAATCAAACTCTAAGTAAATTAGTACCCAAATTAATCCAACAGCTGTGTTTTGATAGTGATTAATATGCAGTGTATAAAAGAGGCTTTGCTTCTCTCTTGTTCTCAGTCACAAAAGAGAGAGAGAGAAAAGAAGTTCTTTGATATAATGCCTCTTCTGAAGCAGCGCCAAGGTAGTTCATTGTTTATTTACAAAAAAATACTCTGAGACCTTCAGGGCGACGCTGCTGCTTTTCTCTGGTGGATTAACAGCCACAGCTCCCCTGGTAACCTGGGTGAGCCTGCCTGATGCCTCGCTCCTGGACTCAGACTCAGACTAGGCCACCTCTAGTTCACAGGACAAGACAGCTCCAGCCCCTGGGCTTGAATGGATTGCTTTACTTAGATGGTGAATCTTACTCTTTTGGAGGAAGCAATTGTAACCCAGCATTTCAACCATGCTGGCCAAATTCTTTGGATAAAGTATTGGGATGGCAAATCCATAATACATTCACATCTGTATTTATGAACACAGTAAGCTTTGCCACTAGTTTGGCTGCATGTTCAAAATTACCCATTTCCATCATTCCCAGTCCAACCTGCTGCCGTCCTTACCCAGGATGTGAAATTTTCTAAAATACCCTCTGGCCTGCATGCCACAAAATACCATGGTCTGGAGGCTGAAAGATTTGACTCAGCTGAGCTAGCAAAATACAACTGTGCTCAGCTGGCCTGTGCTAATATGCTGCTGTTTAGAGGTATGGATACTTTCAAGAGCTATGTCCCATTATTGATACAGGGCTGTAATTTGACTCGATGTGATTCAATACATGGCGCAGTGAGGTAGTTTCAAATACATCTATAACGTGTCATGACTTTTAATTCCCCAGGATGATGGACGTATTATTCCTATTGACACGATATGATTATATTTGCAGCTTTGGTTTAGCTGCTAAAAGTCTTAGAGCCAAATCTGTGGTACCCTGTGGGTAAACCGCATGCTGGGTTTACAGAGAAGGCAGCGGAGCTCAGTGACCCGGAGCCCAGGCTCAAAGGCCAGGTGGCAAGTTTCCAACGTGGGTTCTGCCTCTTTAACTCTGTGACTTAGAATATGCCTCTTAATGCCTTTTCTTCATCTGTAAGATGTTTGACCAGCTAAGGTTACTGTGAGGATTAAATGAGTTTCTACATGAAATGTGTTCGCAGCAGGGCCTGGCCTTGAGTACACACGGAATAAACATGTCATCATCATCATCAATTCATTACCATCATAGCCTTGATGATTTTCCTGCCTTACCAACTTCCTCTATGATTTATCTTATCCATTGTGGTTTATGTATTTTTCTAAGCATTGCCAAATTCTTTATTGAGCACAGTTCAGTATAAACAAAATAAAACATAATTTACTCTTTCAATTTTCTAACAGAAATAGTACTCCACTTTGCTTTTACAAGCACATTCTCATTGAAACTTTTATTTCATAATAAAATTTGAAGATTCTATTTCATAATGCTACTTCTAATGGCTCATACCATATTTAAAACTGGTCTTCTCAACACCCAAATATGTGCTGAAATGTCAAGTGGTCTTTTCAAACACAGATCAATTTCTAACGTTCATAAAGTTAAAACTACACACGCTTTAAATGCCAATGCATATGAAAAATTATTTAAAGTAAATAACATAAAAAAAGGTAAGTGAAATAACAAGACCCGGGTTTTCTGAGATGACTTGTCAGTTCTAGAGATCTGAGCTCTGGCAGTGGCACTCATCTACAGGGTAGTATCTTCCTTCTCATCCAGGATTTAACTGTTATGTACCAAGTGGCTTTTCCCCCCAGGATTTCTTCACTCTAAGGAATTTCCCGAGAAGTAGTTTTTTCATATCCAAATTATAAACAATAATCTATGTCTTTCTTCTATCTGAAGAAAAATTAACTTTGGTTCTGTAGAGTATCATGGAGCAAAGATAATGCAAACCCACTGTTTGATCCTGTCAATGAAAGGGCATGGAATTACCTACTTTTCAAAAGAGAAAGGTACAAGCTTACGATTTTTAAGAAATGAAGTCAAGGTAAGCATTAATTTTATATTAATAAAATACATGTGGGCTTCCCTGGTGGCACAGTGGTTGAGAGTCCGCCTGCAGATGCAGGGGACACGGGTTCGTGCCCCGGTCTGGGAAGATCCCACATGCCGCGGAGCGGCTGGGCCCGTGAGCCACGGCCGCTGAGCCTGTGCGTCCAGAGCCTGTGCTCCGCAACGGGAGAGGCCACAACAGTGAGAGGCCTGCGTACCACAAAAAAAAAAAAAAAAAAAAAATACATGTGATGTTGAAAACACTAATCAACTTACAAATTATATTTCACCACAAATTAAGAAATGGATAAGCAACTATATCCTTTTATCTTAAACTTCCTGAGAAATCTAAACTGCCTGGAGTGTTCAACAATAACAGAGACAACACAGTTAAAATCCCAGTCTTCTTCCTGGATTTTTCTAAGTCTTGAGAAATTGCTTCAGAGTCTAAAATTCCTCATTTAAATAAAAAATTAAATACTAAACTAGACAAAGAGTTCATTATAAAATGTAACAAGAAGCTATTACTGGTAGGACCTTTGTTAAAGTAAAATGCTAGCTGGAAACCTGATTGTAAAATAATTTGTATAGTACAGTTGACCCCTGAACAACAACAGTTTGAACTGTGCAAGTCCACTTACATGCAGATTTTCAAAAATAAATACTGCAGTACTGCACGATCGGCAGTAGGTTGAATCCATGGATCAGAGGAACCTCAGATACAGAGGACCGATGATAAATTCTACTCAGATTTTCGACTGTGTGGAGGGCTGACACCCCTCACCCCCCGTGTTGTTCAAGGGCCAACTACAGTTCCATATTAAAACCCCCTGTGATCTTCTGATTATGTCCAGTCAAACCTAACTTTGTATTTTTTAATTGTTAAACTTATTTTGGTCACACTTGACAGCAGAGCCGAACACTGTTTGTTATTTTAAAATAATAACTTTTCTTTGTGAGGCAGTTTATGTCAAAACATTTCTATTTGTGCCCAAGTATAATTTGCAATGATATCAGGTCTACAAGCAGCTGAAGAAAGCAGGGGAATATTATAAACCTTTAAAGGAATTTAAGAAGTTAGATCGGTAATAATATCTTGCATTTGATTAGTCATTTAAAGTTCAGAAAGAACCCTTCAAAAACCTACCTCATTTTATCTTCAGTGAGACCCCGTAAGATCAGGCAGGGAAGTGTTTATTAATTCCCATTTTAATGTAATGATACTGAGGCTCAGAAAGATTACTAACAAATCCCTAGGTCGTACTTCTGATCAATGGTAGGTCAGAACTCAAATCTGGATCTTCTCACTTCTTCTGCAGTCCTTTTCAATATTATGTCTTGGGCCACTTTACTTGAATTTAGATATTAGATATTCTAAACATTCTACATATTAAATATCTACACTTACCCTCTAAAATTTTGATCTTCTCTCCTCATAAGTCTCAGGTTCCTCCAAGAAAACTGGAATATTCTAAGATTGATGATGTTTTCCTTATTATATTCAAATTTTTGAACAGTACTATATATTATACTAATTTTATCTTTCTTTGTTCTCACGTTTAAACTTTTCACATAGTTAATTTGAATGATTCACATAGATTTTAGTTGTTTCAAGGAAATGGTTAGATGGCCTACCATACTTAGCTCATAGTAGGTGTTTAAGAAAGTCTTTTTTAATTGACCAGCTTCTATCTAAGGACACGATTATAGATTGTGTTAGCAATGGAATACGACTAGAACATTCAGAAAATTCTTTTGTATTATCTTCCCTAGAAATGGCTGACAAATTCATTCTGATGAAAGACAGATACGGTGCACTGAATAGATGCTTTCACAGAAGCACTGGAGCCCATGAAAATAACCCAGACAGTCTAAATTAGCCTCTGGTGTGCTGACAGCCTGTTCAGCCTCGTGTATGAATACCCCTTTCATGATTTAAAAACATTTTGACATCTAAAATAACATTAAATCTAGTTATCGCTGATGTATGAAATTATAATACATCATAACTGAGCAGTTCGATTGAACACTGAGGTATTTGGCAAAGCAAATTCAATAGCATAATAAGTCTATGTTTCTCCCTCTACCCATAGAATTTAAGCAAAAACTTGTGTTATTATAGTAGTTTTTTTTTTTACTGTTAATTTCAAAACACTTTAACAAAATATAGGTGTATGAATACCCCTTTCATGATTTAAAAACATTTTGACATCTAAAATAACAGTAAATCTAGTTATCGCTGATGTATGAAATTATAATACATCATAACTGAGCAGTTCGATTGAACACTGAGGTATTTGGCAAAGCAAATTCAATAGCATAATAAGTCTATGTTTCTCCCTCTACCCATAGAATTTAAGCAAAAACTTGTTATTATAGTTTTTTTTTTGACTGTTAATTTCAAAACACTTTAACAAAATATAGACTTATTCCTATATTTCAGGCTGCTTTATGGAATTGGTCAGAATTATTAATTGACTTTAAAAATATGAATACATAAAAAAACCCAGAAACAAAAGAAGCAAGAACATTTCACAGAGCAGTATGTTGAAAGCTAGGCCAGCTCTGTCGACTGCTAATGTTTATTTATAATGCACTTCATTAAACCCTTTGACTTTTTCAAGGGGCCACCTATAAACCAGTTATGATTTGTACCTTTCAGGAATGTGTTCTACTCTCAGCCATTATGCTTCAAACCAAGTGTTTGAGACTTTCCCAAATCTCAGCTAAGTATCAGAACCTAAGCCAGAGCTAATACCCAGTACAAATATAATGCAAACCACATAGGCAAGTTAACATTTTGCAGCAGTCATATTACAGAAAACTAAAAAGAAACAAATGAAGTTAGTTTTAATAATATTTTATTTAACCCAATATATCAAAAGTATTGTCACTGTAACATACACTCAACATAAAAATTTATTGACGTTTTACCTTCTTTTCCTTGCACTAAGTCTATGCAGTCCAGTGTGGATTATATTTGTAATTCTAGCGATCTTAATTTGAGAGCTAAATTTTCACTAGAAATTTGGTTCTCGTAAAATTTATAGTTCCATAACTATAGTAGATTCACATACCCAAAATATTCCAAACATACTTAAATATTTACTAACAATTGACTCCAGTAACAGTTTTAAATTTAAATTAATGAAAATTAAATAAAATGAATTCAATTCCTGTCATACTAGCAATATTTTAAGTCCTCAATCATTCAGTGTAGCTAGGGTTATGAATTAGACAGCACAAGCTAAACAAATTAAACAAGTTTCAAGTGGATCAGTATGTAAAATAGGACAAAATATGAAGGATGGCATTCTAGAGGAAGAAAAAAAACCAGTAGAAATGGTAAATATGGATAAAGCTACCTTTCGTAAGCCAAATTAAAAAAACAACAACTGTTTCTAGGATTATTCTAGCATTTTGTGGTTACCAGGATAATTTTGCCATCTGTCTATCTGCTATCCAGAAGAAAATACAGAACACAGTTTTAAGGTTAGAATGGAGCTAATGAGCATTCATTTCAAAACCATTTTATCAATAAGAAAAATTTAGTCTACAGTTGAACTGTCCAATACATTGGCCACTAACCACATGTAGCTACCGGGCACCTGAAACATGGTTCGTCCAAACTGAGAAGTGATGTAAGTATAAAATACACAATGGATTTCAAAGACTTATCACACACACACACACAAAGGTAAAATGTCTCATTAATAGTGTTTTAAGATGGAATACATGCTAAAATAGTCATAGTTTGGATATATTAGACTATATAATGATATTATTAAAGTTAATTTTACTGGTTTCTTTTTATTTTTTAGCACAGCTACTAGAAATTTAAAGTTTCATATGTGGTCATATTATATTTTTATTGGACAGCGCTGCCTAGAGAGAGAGCTTGCACTTGCTTGCATCACAGAGTTGACTCCTGAGGCTGCATTGCTTGGCTTTTGGTTTACCCCGGGCATGTGATTTCTGACATTCCCAGAACTCTTCTTTACCAGTATGCTGCCAAGAAAAGGATGCATATTCTAAGCCACAGTGGGGCTTTATGACCTGGTTTCCTGTGCTGGCTTTCCCAAGCAAAGTTAGGGCGGACTCCAGGGCCTACATGAAAAGGAAGGTTTACCTGTACTCATTTTCAACTAGTTGCTGTTTTGTTCTGTTAACCTTCTTTTGCTCACTTATGTTTGGCAGCTTGACGTGTGGTTTTCATCCTTTAGGAGTTGCAAAAGTAACAAACTGCACCACCCATGGTAGGTGGCGCCATGCAATTACTGCGTGCAGTTCTACATTTTCATCACCGTAGGACAAAGGCATCATAAGAAAAGCACTATGTGAATGATTATATGAATGAAATGAAATCATGAAACATCAGGTTTTTCAGAAGAGCATGTAATTAAAAAGAATATGCAGTTCAAAGTGGTCATGCATTCCTTAACAGGCAGGCAGCCTAGAAGGAAAGCTATAGTTTTCCTTAAGCCTCAGTCTTTCCATTGCCTATCTGGTTATCAGATAATCTTGCAGCATGGTCCTGAGGTTGTCAGGAAAGTTGAAAGGACTTCTCCCGTCGCCCCCTCTACTACACTCTCGTTGGTTGGGAAGGAGGGGAAAACAGCTTCAACAGTATGATACCAAGGTGCTCAATGATTGTTTCAGTCTGTGTTGCTTACGTTGTTTATACACAGACTGAAGAAGTGGCATCTGGGAACTTCAGTTTGGAAAATCTCTGAAAGTGGCCTTTTCACAGCAGGCTTTTGGGCCTTCTTTGATAAGTGATTCAACCACATGTGGCCTCAGCACTCTGTCTTAGCACAGTGCACTGTCACCGATTCCTCAGTGCAAAGTGACACAGAGGGTGCTTGCTGATTTTGCTGAGTTGCCAACACCACATCTGATGCTCATCACCCTTCGTGATGTTTCCTGGCACCTATCATGAACATAGAAGGTTTGCTTCCACACCACAGACTCTCTGCATTTGGCCCTAGAAAGGAATTTTGACTGTAGCTCTGGGGTTCTAATACAACACACTCTTGCGTGGCCCAGGTAATAAGGAGCAGATCTCTCCCTGCCCTGTAACACTGTGGTGATGTGCCTCTAAGAATCCCATGAGGGGGGCCCTTAGAATATGAAACAGTCATACCTCCTTAAAAATATACCATTTAACAACACCATTTACAAGCACAGACCTTCAACAGGAAACATAAAAGGACAGAGTTATACAGAATGCCCACTGGAGGTCCATCAACTTCAGTACTTCCTTTTAAAGGGTTGGTGAGGTTGTGTGTATGACTGAAACGGAAAATAGCTAATGTAATTCACCTTTTTAAAGGTTAATCTTGCTGGAAGACAAGAAGCTGAAAGGCAGTTTATATAAACACTGACTTTAGCGCCCCATGTGGGTACCTATGTGTATTTCAAATGCATATAACAACACACTCTAGTTTTAAGAAATAATTATTTTTCTAATTACTAATTCCAGTGAATTTCTAGAAGAGTCAAGCTGGGATATTAATTACATAATATCTGCCTTTTTCTCTCAGAATTATTTACCCAAAATCTCACTTATAAATAGAAGAGGCATACCCTTGGGAACAGAATGTGAAAGGCATGGGATTTTAATACATTTGTTTTCCTAATAAAAATGTAATAAGTGTTGGTAGAGATGGACAAGAAAAGAAGGAATACATTCGGGACCATGCCTAACATTTGTCAATTAATTTATGGCTTGAATAATATATAGCTGACATCATTATAAACAGTTTGATATCCTTTCTTTGTTGTTATGGCCACATTTAATTGGGCCTACTTTCTCAGAGAGAATTTCCAAGATTTTGAATTAAATAATATTACATTTGTTGAGAGCCTCCTGTATGCAGGCACAGTACTTGGCACTTAAGTACCTGGTTTTCTTAATCCTTACAACAATCAGCTCAAGTATGAGCTTCATGTATAGATGAGGAAACCGAGGGTAAGTGAGAGCAGCTTCTCCAAGGCCACATAACTTGTATGTACAGAATGCAGACAGGATGCTGGTGTGCCTGACTGTAGAGCCTGGGGCTTTCCATTAAGCTACACTGCTACCACGAAAGGAGTTATGCAAGGATAACTATGAAATTTTAGAGATATGTTACTATTTGTTATCATCAGACAGAGTATTAATCTAGGCTACAGAAGCCCTCAAGCAGTTGTTCCCTGGTAATAGAAAATAATGTCAAATCTCTCTGGTGATAGACAGAAGTATGTTTCTCAGTCTTCCTTTCCAGAATCGGCAAGATGAAGAATCAAAAATATGATTCCAGGGCTTCCCTGGTGGCGCAGTGGTTGAGAGTCCGCCTGCCGACGCAGGGGACGCGGGCTCGTGCCCTGGTCCGGGAGGATCCCACATGCCGCGGAGAGGCTGGGCCCGTGAGCCATGGCCGCTGGGCCTGCGTGCCCGGAGCCTGTGCCCGGAGGCCGGAGGCCGCAACAGTGAGAGGCCCGCGTAACGCAAAAAAAAAAAAAAAAAAAAAAGATTCCAAGGCTTGAAGCTTGTAATGTCCTTACTTCTATCACTCAACTCAAAGTTATAATTTCTATCACCCACTTCTACTGAGCCAACAGACTGGCTCTTTATAAAGTTGAAAAAATGCACCTGAGATAAAGTTGGGTGACTATTACCTACTAGCATTACTGTGGCAATTATTCACAAGTGAGTACTGAGGTTGCTTTTTCAAGCTTGGAGACAATATGATTTTTTTTTTAATTGCTTGGAATAGCATGTTGATTAAGCTTAGGATTGATTTTAGTGAGCTAAAATTTTTGGATTGAATAATGTTCGCAGTAACTTTATCAATAAACAGATAGAAGTTGCTAATCTCTAAGTCCTTGGCATTACCCTTTGCTTACATAATGTTCTAAATACTGTAGAGATAAATAAAAAATGAACCTGTAAAGAAACTACCACATGCTTTTAGTCATATAGAGCACAATACGTCTATATTTTAGTGACACGTAACAAAGCTACAAAATTTTTTGCTCATAACTCACTCTCTAACCCTTAACACTAATTTTAAACAATTCACATATAGGTTATTCTAGTTATGAAACAGAACAATCTTTAAATCAGTCAGGCAAGAAACAGCACATGGCTGACATTAACCATGGGATCCCTTCAGTCTTTGGTCTGATAACAAATTGAAAGACTGTTCAGTGAATAACCTCCTATCAAATGCTGAATTGTCCAAGTTTATGGCCTTCTAAAGGAAATGTCATAACTTTCCTAGTAGTTCATAATTCTATATGTACATGTCTCTATGTATATATGCATTTTTCTGTTACACTCTTCAGGTACCATGAGGGCATTAAAGGAAAATAAGCCAGCTTTGTCTAAGATTATTAAGTTAAAGTAAGGCAAAGAGTAAACTTAGGTGGTTTTTTTTTCCTGACTCAATTGTTGATTTGAACCAATCCTGGATGATCTGGAAGAAAAGAAATAAAAAAGTTTTATAATGGAAGCATGTTAAATGCTCAGAACTGTGGAAGGGATACTAGGTGGATAATTTATGATTTTACATATATTTGATAACACAGTACAAACTGTATATTATAGAGGTACCAAGGAAAACTGTTGGAAAGGTTGGTAGGAAAATTTCTCTAATCAAATCAAAGACTTGAAATTTGAGTTAACGTTTCAATTCTTGTGATTGGCTGAAGATTGTTCTGTTCCTTAAAGTTGACTTCTTTCCCTCTTCTTTCCCTGCATGCTCTTATTCCCTTCCTTGACTTTAGTTCATAACTCATAAACTATGTCTCTAAACCTCTATGGGTCAAGTGCAAGTTGCCATCTTATTGGACACCTTTACATAAATACGCAACTCACATCGCCAAATTCAACCTGTCCAAGGTGGAGAGAAGGGAGGATGTAAAAAAAACCATGAACGAGGTAATTAATATTTACACAAGTTTTATATGATGTCCCCCATTCTGACTCTCTTCCTGTGTTCTTTAGCTCAAATATAGTTAAATTAAATACACCTTTTCTCTTAAGTCAACAAAGTTAGAAACATGGGAATCAAGTTTAATTCTTCCCTCTCCCTTACTCCTCACAATCACTCCATTTTCAAGTCCTGTCCATTGTACACCTGACATGTTTCCACATTTCACCCCCATTTTCCTTTTCCACCAACTTTTAGTTGGATCCTCCCGGGCTTCACCTGAATGAATTACTACCAGAACCGCCTATCTGTTCTTCTTGCCTTAATGGAAACACCACACTGCCTGTGGTTTTTTGTTTGTTTTTCTAATGCAATCTAATCATATTACTAACTTTCTCCAAAATCCTTTTATGTTCCCCTTTATCTCTGGCATTAAAGTCAAACAACTTGTACTTACATTCAAAGTATTTTATAATATGGCTCTGGTTCACTTTTCAAGCCTCATCTGACACCACCCCACCCTACTTTGGTCTTATAGGACTTGTATTCTTGGCCTTAATCTAAATCCTGGCCTTAATCCTTAATTTTTGGCCTCTAATTTTTATCTTCATTTAACTTATTATAATTACAACTCTTGTCCCCTATCTAGCACTCTCAATTCCTCTTACTCTGCTCCATCCTTTTCTCCTACAACATCTATCACCTTCTAACCTATCAATGTTTTACTTATTTCTCTATTATTTACTGTTAATTTTTATCTCACTAGAATTCAGGCCTCACTAAAACAGGGGTTTTTGTCTGTTTTGCTTACCTATATACTTATCATTGCAAGTGACTAGAACAGTATCTAAAACATAGTGAGTATTCAATACATATCTGTTGAATGAATAAATTAATTCCCTGAATGACACTGTTCCTTGCATCTTCTGTTTCCAAGGCACCCTCATCCCTTGCCTAGTTACCCATCCTTTAGCTGGCAAAAGTCTCACCTTTCCTTAAACTCATAAATCTAACATTGCCTTATTTTTGAGATTTTTCTTGATTCCTTTGGTGTAATTAATCAATACTTATACTATGCCTCCATAGCACTTAACCCAGTCTACCTTGGGTTATGCTCCATTATCAAACTGAGCAATGTATCTTCCCATCTGTCTAGCCTTACACACAGTAGGAGCTTAATACATGTTCAGTAAATTGACTTTAAACAGAGGTCTAGATGGGAAATAAACTGAGGAAAATAAGACACAAGTTTATCAAATGGAATCACGGTAAGGCTACTATTTTGGTTGAGAAACAGCAAGGACAAAGGGAGACAAGCTGTCATTTCCTAAATCTGTATTCACTCTTCAGGGAGAAAGGACGAGATCGAATGACCTGTATTCAGCCTATAACAGGATATTTGGAGACTCATTATCATTTAATACTTTTAGAACAGCTGACATTAATTTTGGATATACTTAACAGGACAAATGCCATCTATGAAAGCAAGATTTCTAGAGCATTAAAATAGTCCTTAGTGTTTTTGCAACTACCCTTATCTATCACAGGTTACCTTAAGTGATCTAACAATATCACAGCAATGGAATGTGCTTCAGGCCACTAGTCAATTCAGTGTGCTCTAAGACTCTACATGGTAAGTCAAATGTTAAGTAGACAATGAAATAAACCAGAGTTGGCATTAGAAAATAGGCAAGCATTGATTTTCTTTTCACTTTTTCATTAAAATGTTAAAGAGGAAACAGATAAACTTTCTTGGCTCAGTTTTTATGACCGAAAAAGGGAAAAATGCCCTGAGAGACAAACCGTAAAAGAAAGAAACCCCAATAAAGGTGGAGGCCTAAGCTCTCTTTGAACTCCTGTCTTCTGCCTGTGAACATCCGGGTGATTTTCCACGTGGCCCTGCATGGCGTACCCTGTTGCACCTCCTCTCTAGTAACTCTGTGTGGCTGACAGGGTCTTGATGCTCTGGCGGGGTGTCAGGCCTGAGCCTCTGAGTCAAGAGAGCTGAGTTCAGGACACTGGACCACTAGAAACCTCCCGGGTCCACGTACTATCAATCAGCGAGAGCTCTCCCAAAGATCTCCGTCTCAGCTCTAAGACCCAGTTCCACTCAATGACCAGCAAGCTCCAGTGCTGGACACAACATGCCAAACAACTAGCAAGACAGAAACACAACACCACCCATTAGCAGAGAGGCTGCCTAAAATCATAATAAGTTCACAGAAACCTGAAAACACACCACCAGATGAGGTCCTGCCCACCAAAAAGACGAGATCCAGCCTCATCCACCAGAACACAGGCACAAGTCCCCTTCACCAGGAAGCTTACACAACCCACTGAACCAACCTTAGCCCCTTGGGGGCAGACACCAAAAACAACAGGAATTACAAACGCACAGCCTGTGAAAAGGAGACCCCAAACACAGTAAGTTAAGCAAAATGAGAAGACAGAAAAATACACAGCAGATGAAGGAGCAAAGTAAAAACCCACCAGACCAAACAAATGAAGAGGAAATTGGCAGTCTACCTGAAAAAGAACTCAAAGTAATGAAAGTAAGATGATCCAAAATGGTGGAAATAGAATGGAGAAAATACAAGAAATGTTTAAAAAGGACCTAGAAGAACTAAAGAGCAGACAAACAATATGAACAAGACAATAACTAGAATGAAAAGTTCTCTAGAAGGAATCAATAGCAGAATAACTGATGCAGAAGAACAGATAAGTGACCTGGAAGATAAAATAGTGGAAATAACTACCACAGAGCAGAATAAAGAAAAAAGAATGAAGAGAATTGAGGACAGTCTCAGAGGCCTCTGGGACAACTTTAAATGCACCAACATTCGAATTATAGGGGTCCCAGAAGAAGAAGATAAAATGAAAGGGACTGAGAAAATATTTGAAGAGATTATAGTTGAAAATTTCCCTAATATGGGAAAGGAAATAGTCAATCAAGTCCAGGAAGTGCAGAGAGTCCCATACAGGTTATATCAAGGAGAAACACGCCAAGACACATATTAATCAAACTACCAAAATTTAAATACAAAGAAAAAATATTAAAAGCAGCAAGGGAAAAGCAAGAAATAACATACAAGGGAATCCCCGTAAGGTTAACAGCTGATCTTTCAGCAGAAACTCTGCAGGCCAGAAGGGAGTGGCAGGATATACTTAAAGTGATGGAAGGGAAGAACCTACAAACAACATTACTCTTCCCAACAAGGATCTCATGCAGATTCGATGGAGAAATTAAAACCTTTACAAACAGGCAAAAGCTAAGAGAATTCAGCACCACCAAACCAGCTCTACGACAAATGCTAAAGGAACTTCTCTAAGTGGGAAACACAAGAGAAGAAAACGACCTACAAAAACAAACCCATTGCAATTAAAAAAATGGTCATAGGAACATACATATTGATAATTACCTTAAACGTGAATGGATTAAATGCTCCAACCAAAAGACACAGGCTCGCTAAATGGATATAAAAACAAGACCCATATATATGCGGTTTACAGGAGACCCACTTCAAACCTAGGGAGGCATACAGACTGAAAGTGAGAGGACGGAAAAAGATATTCAATGCCAATGAAAACCAAAAGAAATCTGGGGTAGCAATACTCATATCAGATAAAATAGACTTTAAAATAAAGAATTGAGAGATTACTACAAGCAACTATATGCCAATAAAATGGACAACCTGGAAGAAATGGACAAATTATTAGAAAAGCACAACCTTCCAAGGCTGAATCAAGAAGAAATAGAAAATATAAATGGACCAATCACAACTACTGAATTTGAAACTGTGATTAAAAATCTTCCAACAAACAAAAGCCAGGACCAGATGGCTTCATAGGTCAACTGACAAAGGATTAATCTCCAAAATATACAAGCAGCTCATGTAGCTCAGTACCAAAAAAAACAAACAACCCAATCCAAAAATGGGCAGAACACCTAAATAGACATGTCTCCAAAGAAGATATCCAGATTGCCAACAAACACATGAAAGGATGCTCAACATCAGTAATGATTAGAGAAATGCAAATCAAAACTACAATGAGGTACCACCTCACACCGGTCAGAATGGCCATCATCAAAAAATCTACAAACAGTAAATGCTGGAGAGGGTGTGGAGAAAAGGGAACCCTCTTGCACTGTTGGTGGGAATGTAAATTGATACAACCACTATGGAGAACAGTATGGAGGTTCCTTAAAAAACTAAAAATAGAACTACCATACGACCCAGCAATCCGTGTACTGGGCATATACCCTGACAAAACCATAATTCAAAAAGAGTCATGTACCACAGTGTTCACTGCCGCACTATTTACAATAGCCAGGGCATGGAAGCAACCTTAATGTCCATCGACAGATGAATGGATAAAGAAGACGTGGCACATATACACAATGGAATATTACTCAGCCATAAAAGGAAATGAAATTGAGTTATTTGTCGTGAGATGGATGGACCTAGAGTCTGTCCTACAGAGTGAAGTAAGTCAGAAAGAGTAAAACAAATACTGTTTGTTAACAGATATATATGGATCTAAGAAAAAGGTTCTGAAGAACCTAGGGACAGGATAGGAATAAAGATGCAGACGTAGAGAATAGACTTGAGGACACGGGGAGGGGGAAGGGTAAGCTGGGACGAAGTGAGTTTGGCGTTGACATATATACACTACCAAATATAAAATAGATAGCTAGTGGGAAGCAGCCGCATAGCACGGAGAGATCAGCCCGGTGCTTTGTGACCACCTACAGGGGTGGGATAGGGATGGTGGGAGGGAGGGAGATGCAAGAGGGAGGGGATGTGGGGATATATGTATACATATAGCTGATTCACTTTGTTATACAGCAGAAACTAACACAACATTGTTAAGCAAGTATACTCCAATAAAGATGTTAAAAAATATATTTATGACCTATCTTCCTCTTTTAACTGTGTCTTCATAAAAGCAAGTGTCTTCATAGGCCAATTGAAAGCCTGTCTGTTTTCAAGAATGCTTCGGTTAAGCAGCTTTTTCCCAGCTACAACAGGCTCCTCACCATAGTGCCACTTGGTGGATTATTTTTTCATGGGTTTTATTTTACAGAAATAGTGTCATAAAATAAGTAAGAAATGCAAAAGATAAGAAAATCCAGACTGCTTTTTAAACTGATGCAAACACACTTTGCATAAGGTAGATTTGCCATTGTGCTTCAGCATTTGCTGAGCTTATAGTTATAACAAGAAAGAAAATAAAAACACTTAAGCGTTTTGTTGTTGTTGCTTTTGGTGAAAGCAGATGGAACTGAGATTAGAATTGGAAAAGATCAAACCCTTTGGTTCCTCTAAAGCATAAGGGAGATGGCAGCATAATCTGTCTGTTAAGAGCCATATCTCTGCATGTACATTGCCTGAGCTCACCATTTAGTTCCTGTGTGAATTTGGGCAAGTTAACTAACCTCTCTGTTCCACATTTTTTCATTCGAGAAATAGGGATAATTTTATTACCAACTTCAAAGCATCGTTACATAGATTAAATGAGTTAATGTGTAAAAGCACTGGGAACACAAGAACTCTGTCAGTGTTTGTTAAGCGAACAGCTTTTCATAGAAGGAAGCAAGCTCAAAACCTTATGGCATATGGCATACATGAGAGGCAATACATCAAAATGGTATTTATTTCCAATTTTATCCAGTATAACATATGTTCCATCCAAATAAAACATTAAAATGCAATAACCCTTACTAAACTTTGGCAATTTATTTATAAAAACCGTGTTCTACATTTCTTAGTAAAGGTTTTCAAGCTATCTGTCTCCCTGGTTTCTAGATTATAATGCAACTAGCACCAGAGCCCAGAAAATTACAATTACCTATCAGTTACCTCTTCAATGCAATGACTCCTGAAGCCATTTCCTAAAACATGTAACAATCCTATCACATAATTGTGTAACACCCAAGACACCCATGCCTGTTGTTTAATGCTTATTTCCTTGAGCTTCCGAAGAGGAATTGCTGTTGATGACTTTCATTAGGAAATGACTGACCCTTCTTCAGTGGAGCATCCTGAAAAGAAATTCACTAAATATGCCCATATTTCATCTTTTGAATATCAAGGTGCAATAGGCATGGTGAAGGATATGGTTTATTTAATCCCAAATTAAAATTTTATAGGCTACATTACCTAAGGTAAATTGCTTAATATATTTAGAAGAACAGCTGCTTTCTAAGTGTTTGGCATCCATGTATTTTATTTGAGGCCCAAATTAGATGAACTCAGAGGCACAAGTGCAGACAAAATGGTCTCCACGATATTTCAGATTCTGTATCTAGTCCTCCCTCCCCAGCCGCATATACAAAACTGATTTTCAAACAGGAAGTATTTGCCCTAACAGGCACCACTGATTCCAAAGAGATTTCTTAATCCTTCCTCTTACTTTCTTAGTCTACACAATTGAGAAATAGTGAAAAACATTTTACGAGGTAAAGCATCCTGATTTTCAATTTCTTCAGCCTCTTTTGGGCAATACTGCATTTTTATTAAAAATCAGTATTCATTCCACATTCAAAAATAGATATACAACATAGGACTTAAAGCTGGAACTAATGTGCATTTGTTGGTTTGTGAACACAGAGGAGACTCTCTTGCTCTGCTTCTAAGTAAAGTACCCCAAAATCCTTCTATCACACTCAGAAAATGCAAATATAACAAAAGAGTATGGTCTAGATTTCTGTACAGTTGCGGGTAAGAGATAATACCAGACTCTCGGCCCTCAGGAAGCTATACTATCACATGAGAGAGAAGAGTGAAAAAAATAAATGAAGAAAGGTTGCAGGATTCTACCAACACTCCTTGCAGCTAGAATTAAGAGCTGACTTCTGCAAACCAGATATCCTCAAATTCATTTCTTGCAGCATCCTCTACTACCAGCAGAGTACAAGCCACCATGATCTTTTGTCTTGTAACTACTACAGGAGCCTCCTTCAGCTCTCCCTACTTTGACGTCAAACTCCTAAACACCACTATCTCCCAACAACAAAGTGATATCTTTAAAACATAAATGAACACATGCCACTTAAGACCCCTGATGGCTTCATTTCACCAGGCCTTTGAACGCCCTATATCTACACAACTTGTTACTAGCTTCCCATCTTTTCTACTACTCTCTCCCTCCTCAACTCAGTTCCAGCCACTGGGCTTTTCTGGTGTTCCTCTGACAATTGCCAAACAATCTCCTGCCTCAGGGTTGTTTGTGGTTCTGTCGGTTGGGACATTTCTCCTTCCACTCTGCTCTCTCAACTCATAGAGGACCCCCTTCCCCTTCTCACTTACCCACAGAAACCTTCCCTCACTCTTCTCTGTCTCCTTATCTACTACTTCATTCTTCTTCATGGCCTTATTCTTCACCCAACATTATGACATATGTTGATTTGTTAATATGATTTTCATCTAGTTCCTCCTCTCAAATGTCCTAAAAGTATTTGTTTCACTGCTGTCTCCTCAGCACCAGCACAGAGGCTGGCACATAGTAGATACCAACAGAAGACCATTAGTAAGTGAACTGATCTCCAGTTTATAGGAAATAAATGGCTTAGCTGTTGGACTATGAGATGGAGACTGAAAGACACTGACGCTTTCTACTAATGTGGGAAGATGAGGGAATACATCCATTAACTCCCCTTTGTTCCCTGAAATATGCTAAGCTTCAAGATAAAAGGCAAGAGTAAATACATTGTTTCATCTTGGTTTGAGAAGCAATTCTAAATATAACTGAGTCCTTTTGATGACAATCTCTAATCAAATCACCAGAGATGAGACCTGCTCTCTATTTGGCCCCCAACTGTCATCTCTCCATAAGTCTGAAGAATGGGTCTGAGTCAGCCCTTCACTTGTATTGTAAGCTGGTCTGCATCACAATGCAAACTCGGGAAGTGTGCAGTTTGATGTTAAGAAAAGAGGAAAGTGATGTCAAAGCAACCTCCCTCAGTACAGATGTCAATGAATTAGGAAAATAACCAAGAAAACAAAGTAAAGTAATATTTCAACACACACTTGCCACCAACATTTGCAGGACTCAGGACAAGAATACAAATGGAAGCCTGCATACCATATGTCTAAACAGTTTAAAGTTATAAATCAAGCTAACAAACTAATAAATAAAATATGTGGTTTCTCTGATCTTGACAAATATATCTTCCAGGGATTTACTATATGGCTAAATTCTAAATTATCATTCTTTAAGTGCTCTGATTTCCATGGTGAGTTCCATGGGGCATGGGAAGAACTGATTATTCTCTTTCCACCTGCACATCCCCTGTTGCCATGAGTGGCCTTGCCTTACATGGCCATCCCTGAAATCAAGCTAGAGCCATTTAAGCAAGGAATTCTGGAGTCCCGGGTGCCCACAGCATAATCTAGAAGAGGAGGTGGGTAAGGAGAGGCATAGCTGGAGGAGGACTAGAATGGAGACCCTCTAGAGTGGGAGGCACAGGGCTGCAGGCCCTCTCATCCAGGCCTGAAGGTGTATGGTCCAGCACCAGTCAGAATCTTTCTGTATAATAAGGAAAGACGGAAGCAGAAAAGTATGGAAATCAAACACAGTACATAGGACATATAAAGTAAATACAAAGTTTAGAATCAGATTAATTATAAGGAAGTTTAAAACATCATGGAAGCTAAACTACAATGATATAATAGGTTGAATTGTAATACTGAATATTTAAATCAGCACCTCAAGTATTAAATAATAGAATTGACATGGAAGACAACATAGATTGGGGTTATATACACCAAAAGTACTTAACAGAAACTGGGAAGTGAGCATTTTATCCTATTTGTCTTTCCTTCATCCACCTTGCGTAGTGGCTTGTCACAGCTGATTTTCAATTAACATTTGGGTAAGAAGTGGATAAACAAATAGAAAGTTATTAAGAAAAAGGTGAGGGCTTCCCTGGTGGCGCAGTGGTTGAAAGTCTGCCTGCCGGTGCAGGAGACATGGGTTCATGCCCCGTTCTGGGAAGATCCCACATGCCGCGGAGCGGCTGAGCCCATGAGCCATGGCTGGTGAGCCTGCGCGTCCAGAGCCTGTGCTCCGCAATGGGAGAGGCCACAACAGTGAGAGGCCCGCATACGGCAAAAAAAAAAACACAAAAAAAAAACAGGTGAGAGAAGATGACAGACAGAAAGAATAATCAGGATTCTAAATCAATATAAAGATGAATTAGAATTGGTTATTAAGGACATAATTGAAGAAAATATTTTAAAACTTAGTTTAAATTAACAAGGAAAAAAATTATCAAAACACCTTCTCTTAAGGTTTTGTAACTTCATAGAAAAATAAATTTTCCACATTCCCAAACAGGGTGAAAGAAACAACAATGGATTATTTTAACAGAAACCATTATCAAGAAATGTGTAGATATTCTTTCTGTAGTGAAGAAGAAACAACAGTAGAAATGCAAATGTGATTATCATAAAGCAAATGTGTTAATGTAACATGCTAATTAAACAGCAACCAAAATATCATATAATTAATTAAAGCCAAAAAAGTATTTGATAACTTTTAACACTTATCCCTAATAAAACCGCTGAAAATAAGATTAGAAGGACAATTTTCTAAGAGCAAAGTGTCTATTTTAAAATTAAAGGCAATATTCTCAATGGCAAAATTCTTAAGAAAGTCCCTTTAAATGCAGGAATGAAACACGAGTGCTCACTATTTAACATTATTTTACATTATATTAATTTAAACTACATAATTAGAATATATTATTTAATATTTCTTATACAAAATGTTTTTAAACTAAAGAGAATAAACATAAATGATATTTGATCCATTAATTCATGTACTTTTAATGTCCTTGATATATAAATATATATGTATTTTTAAAATTTTGCCCTTGACATATAGATATATCTCATACATATGTATACAAACACATACTTTTTTCAGTGAAATATGCTTGCTCTATATCATGTATTATTGAACTATAAAGTGATTCACAGTTTCTACTCTAAGAAGCAGAATATATATTAACAAACAGAAGGAAATAGGTTGTTTTTAAATATTAAGATTGTTCCCATGTTCTATAAAACAAGTAGATATGAGATGACAGAGAAATATGTCACAGATGAAGCAGCAAGGTAAAATCCTATAAGACCAAAAAATGAAGAGGAAATAGGTAACTTACCTGAAAAAGAATTCAGAGTAATGACAGGAAAGGTGATGCAGAATCTTAGAAATAGAATGGAGGCACAGATTGAGAAAATACAAAAAATGTTTTACAAAGATCTAGAAGAACTAAAGAACAAATAAACAGAGATGAACAACACAATAACTGAAAGGAAAAATACACCAGAAGGAATCAATAACAGAATAACTGAGGTAGAAGAACGAATAAGTGAGCTGGAAGACCAAATGGTGGAAATAACTGCTGAGGAGCAGAATAAAGAAAAAAGAATTGAAGGCAATATCAGAGACCTCTGGGACAACATTAAACATACCAACATTCGAATTATAGGGGTCCCAAGAGAAGAAGAGAAAAAGAAAGGGTCTGAGAAAATATCTGAAGAGATTATAGTGGAAAATTTCCCTAACATGGGAAAGGAAATAGTCATCCAAGTCTGGGAAGCATAGAGAGTCCCACACTGGATAAACCATAGGAGAAACACACCAAGACACAAACTCATCAAACTAACAAAAATTAAATTCAAAGAAAAAATATTAAAAGCAGCAAGTGAAAAACAAAAAATCACATACAAAGGAATCCCCATAATGTTATCAGCTGATTTTTCAGCAGGAACTGCAGGCCAGAAGGGAGGGGCAGGATATAATTAAAGTGATGAAAGAGAAAAACCTATAACCAAGATTACTCTACCCAGCAAGGATCTCATTCTGATTCTACAGAGAGATCAAAAGCTTTTCAGACAAGCAAAAGCTAAGAGAATTCAGCACCACCAAACCAGCTCTACAACAAATGCTAAAGGAACTTTTCTAAGTGGGAAACAGAAGAGAAGAAAACGACCTACAAAAACAAACCCATAACAAATAAGAAAATGGTAATAGGAACATACATATCGATAATTACCTTAAACATAAATGGATTAAATGCTCCAACCAAAAGACACAGGTTCACTAACTGGATACAAAAACAAGACCCATATATATGCTGTCTACAAGAGACCCACTTCAGACCTAGAGACACATACAGACTGAAAGTGAAGGGATGGAAAAAGATATTCCATGCAAATGGAAATCAGAAGAAAGCTGGAGTAGCAATACTCATATCTGATAAAATAGACTTTAAAATAAAGACTGTTACAAGAGATAAGGAAGGACACTACACAATGATAAAGGGATCAATCCAAGAAGAAGATCTAACATTATAAGTATTTATTCACCCAACATAGGAGCACCCCAACATAAGGCAAATGTTAACAACCATGAAAGGGGAAATCAACAGTAACACAATAATAGTAGGGGACTTTAACATCCCCCTTACATCAATAGACAGATCATCCAAACAGAAAATAAATAAGGAAACACAAGCTTTAAATGACACAACAGACCAGAGAGATTTAATTGGTATTTATAGAACATTCCACCCGAAAGTGGCAGAATACACTTTCTTCTCAAGTGCACACAGAACATTCTCCAGGGTAGATCATAACTTGGGTCACAAATCAAGCCTCGGAAAATTTAAGAAAATTGAGATCATATCAAGCACGTTTTCTGACCACAATGCTATGAGATTGGAAATCAATTACAGGAAAAAAAAACTGTAAAAAAACACAAATACATGGAGGCTAAACAGTGTGCTACTAAATAACCAAGAGATCACTGAAGAAATCAAAAAAGAAATTAAAAATACATAGAAACAAATGACAATGAAAACACGATGACCCAGAACCTACAGTATGCAGCAAAAGCAGTTCCAAGAGGGAAGTTTATAGCAATTCAATCTCACCTCAAGAAACAGGAAAAATCTCAAATAAACAATCTAACCCTAAACCTAAAGCAACTAGAGAAAGAAGAACAAAGAAAACCCAAAGTCAGTAGAAGGAAAGAGTCATAAAAATCAGAGCAGAAATAAATGAAATAGAAATGAAGAAAACAATAGCAAAGATCAATAAAACTAAAAGCTGGTTCTCTGAGAAGATTAACAAAATGTATAAACCCTTAGCCAGACTAATCAAGAAAAAAAGGGACAATACGCAAATTAATAAAATTAGAAATGAAAAAGGAGAAATTATAACTGACACCACAGAAATACAAAGGATTATAAGAGACTACTACAAACAACTATATGCCAATAAAATGGACAACCTGGAAGAAATGGACAAATTCTTAGAAAAGCACAACCTTCCAAGGCTGAGCCAGGAAAAAATAGAAAATATAAACAGACCTATCAAGAGTAATGAAATTGAAACTGTGACAAAAGTCTTCCAACAAACACAGGCCCCAGATCAGAAGGCTTCACAGTCGAATTCTATCAGACACTTAGAGAAGAGCTAACACCTATCCTTCTCAAACTCTTCCAAAATATAGCACAGGGAGGAGCACTCCCAAACTCATTCTATGAGGCCACCATCACCCTGATACCAAAACCAGACAAAGATGTCACAAAAAACAAAACTACAGGCCAATATCACTGATGAACATAGATGCAAAAATCCTGAGCAAAATAGTAGCAAACAGAATCCAACAACACATTAAAAGGATCATACACCATGATTAAGAGGGATTTATCCCAGGGATGCAAGGATTCTTCAATATATGCAAATCAATCAATTTGATACACCATATTAACAAACTAAAGAATAAAAACCATATGATCATCTCAATAGATGCATGAAAAGCTTTTGACAAAATTCAACACCCATTTATGATAAAAACTCTCCGGAAAATGGGCATAGAGGGAGCCTACCTCAACATAATAAAGGCCATACATGACAAACCCACAGCATGCATTATACTCAATGGTGAAAAACTGAAAGCATTTCCACTAAGATCAGGAAAAAGACAAGGATGTCCTCTCTCGCCACTCTTATTCAACACAGTTTTGGAAGTCCTAGCCATGGCAATCAGAGAAGAAAAAGAAATAAAAGGAATACAAATCAGAAAAGAAGAAGTAAAACTCACTGTTTGCAGTTGACATGAGACTATACATAGAAAATCCTAGAGATGCCACCAGAAAACTACTAGAACTAATCAATGGATTTGGTAAGGTTGCAGGATACAAAATTAATGCACAGAAATCTCTGGCATTCTTACACACCAATAATGAAAAATCAGAAAGAGGAATTAAGGAAACACCCCCATTTACCACTGCAACAAAAAGAATAAAATACCGGAATAAACCTGCCTAAGGAGGCAAAAGACTTGTACTCAGAAAACTATAAAACACTGATGAAAGAAATCAAAGATGACATAAACAGATGAAGAAATATAGCATGTTCTTGGATGGGAAGAATCAATATTGCGAAAATGACTATACTACCCAAAGCAATCTACAGATTCAATGCAATCCCTATCAACTACCAATGGCATTCTTCACAGAATTAGTACAAAAATTTTTACAATTCATATGGAAACACAAAAGACCCTGAATAGCCAAAGCAATCTTGAGAAAGAAAAATGGAGCTGGAGGAATCAGGCTCCCTGACTTCAAAGTATACCACAAAGCTACAGTAATCAAGACAGTAGGGTACTGGCACAAAAACAGAAATATAGATCAATGGTACAGGATAGAATGCCCAGAGATAAATCCATACACATATGGGCACCTAATTTATAATAAAGGAGACAAGAACATACAATGGTGAAAAGACAGCTTCTTCAATAAGTGGTGCTGGGAAAACGGGACAGCTACATGTAAAAGAATGAAATTAGAACACCGTACACAAAAATAAACTCCAAATGCATCAAAGACCTAAGTGTAAGACCAGACACTAAAAAACTCTTAGAGGAAAACATAGGAAAAACACTCTTTGACATAAACCACAGCAAGATCTTTTTTGACCACCTCCTAGAATAATGGAAATAGAAAGAAAAATAAACAAATGGGACCTAATTAAACTGAAAAGCTTTTGCACAGCAAAGGAAACCATAAACAAGGCAAAAGGACAACCCTCAGTATGGGAGAAAATATTTGCAGATGAAACAACAGACAAAGGGTTAGTCTCCAAAATATACAAACAGCTTGTGGAGCTCAATATCAAAAAAACAAATAACCCAGTCAAAAAATGCGTGGAAGACCTAAATAGACATTCCTCCAAGAAGACATTCAGATGGTCAAGAGGCACATGAAAGGATGCTCAACATCACTAATTATTTGAGAAATGCAAATCAAAACTACAATGAGGTATCACCGCACACCAGTCAGAATGGCGGCCATTATCAAAAAATCTAGAAAGGGTGAGGGTGCTGGAGAGGGTGTGGTGAAAAGGGAACCCTCTTGCACTGTTGGTGGGAATGTAAGTTGATACAGCCACTATAGAGAGCAGTATGGAGGTTCCTTAAAAAACTAAAAACAGAACTACCGTATGACCCAGCAATCCCACTATTTGGCGTATACCCTGAGAAAACTATAATTCAATAAGAGACTACCACAATGTTCATTGCAGCACTATTTACAATAGCCAGAACATGGAAGCAACCTAAGTGTCCATCAACAGATGAAGGGATAAAGAACATGTGGCACATATATACAATGGAATATTACTCAGCCATAAAAAGAAACGAAATTGAGTTATTTGTAGTGAGGTGGATGGACCTAGAGTCTGTCACACAGCATGAAGTTAGTCAGAAAGAGAAAAACCAATACCGTATGCTAACACATATATATGGAATCTAAAAAAAAAAAAAAATGGCACTGATCAACCTAATGGAAGCAAAGGAATAAAGACGTAGACATAGAGAATGGACTTGAGGACACACGGGGAGGTGGAAGCTGGGGTGAAGTGAGAGTAGCAGTGACAAATATACATTAGCAAATATAAAATAGCTAGTGGGAAGCAGCTGAACAGCACAGGGAGATCACCTTGGTGCTTTGCAGACGTGACATAGAGAGGTGGGATAGGGAGGGCGGGAGGGAGGCTCAAGAGGGATGGGATATGGGGATATATGTATACATACAGCTGATTCACTATGTTGTACAATAGAAACTAACACAGTATTGTAAAGCAATTACACTCCAATAAAGATCTATAAATAAATAAATAAAAGAAGCAGGTTACATATTAAAAACTAGAAGGAAATAGGTTGTTTTTAAATATTAAGATTGTTCCCATGTTCTATATGAACAAGTAGATATTCTGGTATATCAATATTTATGTTGGTTTAAAACAGGGTCAGCTTAAGAATTAGCAATCATGTATACCTTTAGAAGTTTCCTCTTTTTTTAAATAAAATATGTTTTTAAAGTTTTAGTATGATAACTGAGTTATGAGCTTATTATCCTAAGCCAAATTACAGTCTTTGACATTAGATTAAACTTAACATGAAAAACGTGTCGGCTGCAATAACATAGGGTTTTCCTTGATTAAGTATTTTCAAACTATTTCAAGACAACATAATGTTATTGTCCATAACACACCATACATCCATTATTTTATTGTTAAAAATTCAAATTTGACCATTTAAGATGTATGGATTTTTCTTGAAAATATTGTTTCTTCCTACAAATTGAGCTGAGAGTAAGCATAGCCCAAAGGTATCCCCAGAGCCCCTAGAGAACAGTTTGGGTTGCCTGCCTTTTCTCTGGTATTTTAAACCCAGTGAAGTGCTAATATCATTCTCTACTCATAGCCCTCAACTCTACAGAATTATTTAACATTAGACACACTTTGTATAAGCAAATCACTATTCAGTAATATTCAGGGAATGTAATTACTTGCTTGATTATATTTTGGAATGTAATAACACTGAGGGAAAAGAAAATCAAACAGCTATGACAAAAAGAGCAGGTAAGAAGGTTTTATTATGAGGGGAAAGTTGTATTTTAATATTATTATTTTAAAATCACACTTTTCAATTTTCTGCTTTATAAGGAACTACAGCCAATTACTTCCCATCAACACTGATAAAAAGAGCTGTCTAACTGTTCAACATTTGCTCTACTAATTGAATGATCAATTATTCAAATAAATGATTCTTCCTATCAAGCTCCAAGAAAGGCCTGGTCGCTGTTTCAAGCCTCTGATATAAAACACAGGGTGGAGCAACAAAGAGGCCAAATCCAGATAGAATTCTAAATTGCTAAGAGAAAAATCCCTCTAATTGGGCTAAGATTTATGGCTACTAGAAAGTGCTTTGGCCTCTCATGGATTCTGTTCTTTTCTGAGACTGTTAATCTCACCTTCTCATAGTCTATTTTGCTGATTAATTCATTGGCAAGTATCAGTGTATTCCTTAAGAACATGCACTTTGTTAGGTAATGGATTTTAATGATTAGTCTAAATGCACTCTTTCCTTGCCAGCCAGGAAAGACCTCTCCCTAAGTTATCTCAGCCCCAAGAGGTTGTGGGGAGTAGCGGCTGAGGTAGTGGCAGGGGAATTCTCAGCTGACAGATGGCAGATGTGTTCTGCATTCACGTCCTATATTTAGATGGATTAATAGTAGCTGAAGGTCATTCTGTGAATTTGCTCTTTTAAAGTCAAAATAACTTTTAGAAGACTCACACTGCATGTGTAAGGAGATACTATCCAATCGAATTCAGGATTCCTTCTAAGTAAGTGACAAGCTTTAAATATATACACATGCATCCGAGCAGGAAGCTCTCACATCAATGGGGCAGGTTTTTTCCCCACAATTATTTTCACACACACAGTCTGGACAGAAGTGTTTTGAATGATTTTCCTATATTTTTTTCTTTCATTTCTCTGTCTACATCTCAAAGCCACCTAGTTAAACTCAAGATTTAGTAGTTTATGTAGATGATGGCCTAACTTTCATTGGCAGTTCATGCTCTTCCCCAAATTAAGAATATGCTGATGAAAATGAAAATTATAGCTTTTAGAATAGAGATTATTTTGCAAATGAATCATCCATATCAAAAGACTACAGTAAATGGAAAACATAACTCACTTTCAGAATAAGGACTAAAACTCAGATACTCAGATAGAGATATAATCTATTAATGGAAGGAACATTTTATTAAACTGGCAGAATTTTATCACAAATCAGGTTAAAGTACTGATAAAAACCTACATAACTCGAACAATTTTTATGATACCCTAAGGCTATTATGGTGAATGATCATTTGAGGAGCAAAAAGAAAGTCAAACTTTTTGCATGTTACAAACATGACTTTTATAAATTCCAGTTAGTAATAGCCTCCGGTACCAAGCTTACGAGGAATCACTAGAACATCATTATAATAGTAGGAGACCTCGTTCTACTTTCTATCAGTGCCTGGAACATCAGGTCTCTGTAGATATTTCTTGATTGAATGAACGAATGACTCCAGGTAGCTATGACTATTTTAAACTGTATATAATATTCTTTCATAGTAAATTTGAGGGTAGGCATCTAATTTTTAAAATCTTAATTAGATTATATCCCACAATTTCTCAAATTTTACATTAGGAACTTCCTGTAAATATAAAACACAGTAATTTAGGGTTATTTAAGGTTACTTCAAAGTAGTTGACTTACTTTGTGTATATTTCTAGAGAAAACACTAAAATTTCTTGGTAAAACTTAGAAACTTCACCTGACATTTTGCTAGTATTTTTGTTTTAAGACTTAACCCAGTTGGTCACATGATAATGTTCTTGCTTTGAAAACTTTAGAAATTTTACTTGTTTTGAAAGTAGGAAGTAAATATTTTTACTGAGGATAATTTATTGGTTCTGGTACACATAATTTAAAAGCTATTGGTGAATAGGGGAAGAAGGATAACTGGGGCCAGAAGAGAGACAATAAAGAAATAGTCTGATCAATAATAAATAGGATACCAAGAAACACCCCAGAGACTCCATGCCTCCAAGTTCACTTAAGTCTTAACGTACTTTACATTTCAAATCATATCTTACAGAACTAGTGATAGGATTACACTGCTAAATCCATAAGCATTGATTTTTGTCTCAGCCACAGATGCATGCTGTGCACTATTGGAAAATTTGCTAAAATAGGTTTATGCCATACAGCGACTACCATGTAGCAAGCACGGTATCTATAAACTCGATGAAGTCTTTAATGAGCAATTATCTAAACTTTAGAAAACATAAACAACATTAAATTATGCAAACACCTCTCTGAACATGCTCATGGATCTTTCCCGTTTCTACCATTTTTCGTTGTTGCAGAGGCTTTCCTATTCCCCAAGCAGAGCATCCTGCTTTCTAAAAAATCACAGCACACATGTGTGAGCTTTCAAAGTGTTTTTAGGAAGTATCCCCAGTGGACTCTGGAGAGCTTGCCTTCCGGTCAGAGAAAGAAGAAGCACTCAAATGGGCTATTGTTTTCACTGATAGGTTGACCCCATTCCTTGTGGAATTTTGGATTTAGTTTCACATGATTTAGTTTCACATGGTGGTAGATGAGTGCTCAGCAGCCAACAGAGTAACGAGGACCTGGCACTTCTGAGGTGTGATAAGGAACCTCAGGGAGCACAGGCAGAAGATAAGGAGGTGACAAAATGGCAGCCTTGCCTCCTGTCTTTGTTAGTTCTGTCAACTACTCCTAAGGAGAGGGTCCTTAGATGGGGCCAGTAGATGGATAGGAGCCATGGGTAGTCCCTGAAAGACTTGTGGCTTGATGACCAAAAAATATGTATTATTATAGCGTTTGTTGCATTTAACACTCTGCTCCTCCTCCATTAGGAAGCTTTCTGAAATATCCTCTTTAAAGTTTCCGATCTGACGATTCTCTTTGTTCCTTACTTTATTTTCATGCTCTCCATGTTGACTTAACTCTCTTCAATGAAAAGCAATCATATTTTGTCCCATTTTCTCATGCACGAATTTTCATTTGAGCTATAGTTGCATATCTAGTTTCTTTCCAAGTATTTTTAAAATTACTTTGTTTTTAATAATTAAAACAATATAAAACATTTAAATTTATTTAAAACAAAATCAAGGTTATCAACTTGTATTTTATGGCTCATTAATATGGTCAAATTTGGGCAGAATATAAATAATACATTATAAAGAACACTCAAAATCACTAATATAATTATGATTACAAATTACTGTGTTTCCTGATGTCTAAGACCTTTATATTCCTTATGTAACCATCTTTAAGATAACTTTTTAAAAGTAGCCATTAAAAAAAAAACCCTGCAAACTAAAGCTCGAGATTTGCTGTGAAGCTATTTTTCTCACCTTCCTTTCTACGTGACAAATGACTCCCTTTTGTGAACATACTGGAGTAAAACCACACTATTTGTTCAGAATTCATTAAATGATCATTTCTAATTTCTATGATTAAGCACTAAGCTTCAGATTTTGCATGTAGCTAATAGCACTGAGCCCACTTTAACTAATTTAACCTCATTAAAGAAAGGATCTCTTTCCCAGGGACCATGTGACAAGTGAAATGTAAAAGTTCATATTTTGTTCGATTTTACCAGGCCAATTTTAAATCTTCATTGTTAAATCTTCATACGAATATTTGTTATGTATATAATTTATACGAGAGAGGATTTAACTCAGTACACAAGAAGACCGAAAAACAAGACACTTAGGATTTCAACATCTTTAAATGCTAATATGTAATACCATTATTGCTTATAAATAGATTCTTAATGAGCTTTTTATTTTAGAATCATACCTTTTTAAAAATTTTTACTGCACTATCCTCTAACCAGGCACAACTTGAATTTCTCATAGGCACAGAATGAGATGTATGCTTTGCCTCTGAATATGAACACTCATCATTATTGAGCACAATAGTGCTGCTAAGCAAGTCACTTTGAAGAGTTACATCATGGAGCTGATGTGATGTGTCGATTGTATATTTCTGTGAAATTATTCATGAAGGTGCTGAATGGCTTGAAGTTCACAGCAGATCGGCTGTAAAAGGACAATATGCCTGTGTGGGTGCCATGTTGCTAGAAGAAAATGGAAGTGGAAGGAGTAACTATTCCTATTCTTATTTCTTCTTATTTTTTCTTATTTCAAATAAACATGCCTTTCTTAACTTCCCCTCCACCAAAGAAAACAAGAAAAACACCACACCGCCACCACTATATATCCACACCGCCACCACTATATATCCACACCGCCACCACCATATATCCCCGTCTGTGAGACAGTAACCTTGGTTAGCATTAACTTTAACAAAAAGTAATTAAATTTTGAAGAATATGTCTAAAGCTCAGATATCAGAATATCAAATTAAATTGTACAACTTAATTATTTGATACTTTATGCCTAAATTTTAAGTATGTTACTGTCAATAATGAAGACTTGGAAAATTGTGAAAAATACAGCATATACACTTACCAACCACCTAAATGGCAACATATGCGCCTAGATATTAAAATAACCCCCAAAAACCAAAACACACCCAAATCCTGCTAAAGCATTAAATGAAAACGATAAATTTACAAAACTATTAAGATATTCAGACACGCTAGTATGGGGTCTTCTCATGCTAGTACGCTATCAGTTTAATAGGGATTGGCTGTTGACACAACCCTGAATATAAGTATGAATGTACGTGTGCGGGGTGGGTAGGGGCAGCTGGTCTGTAAGAGAGTGTTACTAGAAGAAAAGAGCAAAGCCCACACTCTAGGGTTGCTAAAGCATCCACCCAGAAGCTCAGGAGCTGCAGACAAAGCTGGGTGAGAATCTGGTCTCTAGGTTTCCCAGCCAATCCGGAATTGATGCCAATGAATGGGTTCAGGTCAAGAGTAGCCTATTTCAAAGTCCAGTGTCAGCACTTTTTACCAGGATCATCACCTCAGACCTGCAGGAATATGTCCAGGTTTTGTGGCACCTAAGCTTTAATAATTTGGGAGGCCCCAATAAGAAGGAGAATCCAGGGCTTCCCTGGTGGCACAGAGGTTGAGAATCCGCCTGTCAGTGCAGGGGACGCGGGTTCGAGCCCTGGTCCGGGAAGATCGCATATGCTGCAGAGCGACTAGGCCCATGCTCCACAGCTGCTGGGCCTGCGCTCTGGGGCCTGCGAGCCACAACTACTGAAGCCTGTGCACCTAGAGCCCGTGCTCTGCAACAAGAGAGGACACCGCAGTGAGAGGCCCACACATCGCAACGAGGAGTGGCCCCCGCTCACTGCAACTAGAGAGGGCCCGTGTGCAGCAGCCAAAAATAAATAAATTAAAAAAAAAAAAAGAAGAATCCAAAATCACGTATATACATTTACATACAAATTAGATATTTTATTTACAATGAGAAAAGAAATAACAAATTAAAAATCTGAAAAAAATGACAAATATCAATTCAGAAAAGTAACATTTTTTTCCTTTTAAGTAACTGCGTATCACACTTCTATACTACTTTTTATTCTTGCATTTTTTAATTTACCTGCTCTTTGATGGCTTTTCCATGTAACAAAGGTTTTGTGTTTAGTATATATCAATGTAAGGTCTCCTTCCCTTGGGTTATAATTTCAAGCTTGAAGTCCATTTTCATGTTGGTCTTTGAAACGTTTTTCAATGCTACTTCCTTTTAGCTTCTTATTCCTAAACGCACATGCTTGGTTCTACTTGTTTTTTTTAAATAACATTTTTATTTAACCAAATAAATCGAAACATTTTTATTCAAAAGGTAGTCTACATCAGAATGAAGAACAAGGTATATTACATCCTTTTGTTCTTTCTGAGCCTGAAATACACTGTTCTTCGATTATAGCACATCTCAATTCAAAAGTTAAATTTGATCAGTTATATTTGATGTGTATAAGGATTTCATAAGGTCTACAGTGGTAAGAGAAGACTTTTTTTCTTTTTAATTTCTCCAAACATCTTTTTTGTTGTTGTTGTTCTACTTTTGATGGCAGGAGGTCATTGGCCTGGTTAGTACACCTACTTCAGTGAATCACTCTTCTCAGTTACACTGCCCGGCAGATTTGACAATGGGTTTGGTTTCACTGCCACCACTGTCTTTCTCCCTGTGACAGCTTTGCTCTCTCTCCTGACTCCACTGTGACTTGTATCTCTGGCCTTTCCTTATAGCAAGTTGGGATACAGAGCAGGGAACCTGAACCTGAAATCTTTCTTTAAGCAGAAAAGAATAGATGATAACTCTGTGTACTTTGCTTAATATGATAAAACATAAAAGCTCACATTCAAAGAAGTGCTCTCCCAAATTTGGGAATTGGAAGCATCTTTATTTGCTTTAAATATTTTAACACTTTTTGGCCCACTATATAAGATAAACTTCCATATAGAAACATAATGTACCTATTCTCCAAAGATCTCTTTTCTTTGAAGTCACAAACATCATCTTGCTTATCTGATTACTTCTAGTACACTTGCATGAGAGACAACTCAGAACTACCCTGTGTCATTTTGCATAAGTCAACCTTTTGGGAAAATAGCTTAGCTTTTAATCGTGCTTATTAATATATGATCAAACTGGCATTCAAAAGGAATTCATAAGGCATAGGTGACCCACCTATTGGGTAAGTACTTACCTATTTGGGTAAGTACATAGTATAGAGTCCCCAGGCAGAGTAATCTACTATCTGCTTGTGTCTCCTTTTGGCAATGGGATAAGTAGCCTTGCCATCATTTGCTTCTAAATTGATTCTCCTATTAGCCACTGCTTTATCAATGCTCGGCTGAATGTAAAACCAGAAGTGAGCAACTTCTCAGGGTGCACTGCTTTTGATGAGTTAGCTGTCAAATGCTCCATTGTCTAAATTACACTGGTACTGTAGATTTCCTGCTAAGAAACAATTTACTGTAGCATTTGGCTATCAGTCTTGTGGGCTGTGTTAGTTTGTGGGTATCTAAATCTGATTAACTTACTGCAGATACAGAGCAGTTCCTACTGTTGCTTTTCCCAAATTTCCATTTACTGTATTGTTAGCAGGATACAATAACAGAGGCTCTATACAGGAAGCATCCCTAGAATAAACAGTAAACAATGCTGCCAAAGCTTAATGCAATATCAAAGCTGAAGGTAAGTGTGAAAATAACAAATCAAAAGAAGAGGATGAAGAAAAAAAGCTAAATCATCAACACATTCTCATTTTTTCTTCTTCTAAAAAAAGACAAGCAAATTACCTATGAGATATATATATTTACCTTTAGTTAGACATCTTCTTCAAACTGATAAACAGTTACAAAAGGGTAAGTACTATAAACTCTATGTGTATGGATTTTCCTTATTGTTGTTGTTAAATGCATAAACGTAATAGGATGTTAAATCTCTTTGGGTGATTTAATGTTTTCTCCTTTTAAAAACTATTTCCATAATAGTCATCCTCAAGATTTCTGTTTTGGATGTTAAGACTCAGTTATCACTTTACTGATTCAACACAACAACTTAATGATGACTTAATACAACAACTTAATAACGTTTTCTAACTGCTTATTTATATAAATACTAAACAACAGCACACCAAAGAGATTTCTGTGATAAGGAAAACAAGCTGTTTACTCCTTATTCAATATGAGGGAGTTGAGTACTAGACTTAATCACTCATTGCATTCAAATTAGGACTAAACATCAGTTCTAATATTGCATTTGTGATAATACTGACATTCATATTTGCTAACTTAATTGAAGCATGACAACTAGCTTTAATATAAACTTCCCAATTTTTAACAAGCTGAGACATGGACATTCTCATTACACTGGCAAATAACTGTACACATAACCTTTTCATCTTAATTTTCAATAAGACCACGGGTTTCCTCTTCATGTCAGGATACTCTAATTTGTCTCTTTCATCTTTCATTTTAAAAAGAGCACTAGATTCTTTCCAAACATTATTTTACTTTAGTATGTTATACACTTTTGTAAATAGCATTAACTAATTTACTTCATAAAGTGTCACATTAAATGAACAGTAGAGTGTTGAAAAAAAATAATTTACTCTAAAATAAAGTAATAACTAAAACAGTATATTTCAAACCCAAATATTTTACTGTATATAACTATAACTAATTATATATATCCCAAATACAGATGTAATATATATAGGTATATATGGATATATACATTTTTTTTTCCAATAAGCTTTATATGAAAGCTTGTCAATGGTAAGTTTAAGAACAGAACTGAATATTTTCCCACATCAAGCCCATCTATGGTTACTTTCTTAAATCAACTCATGAGGGAGTTTATTTATTTATATTTATTGAGTAACTATTATGTACCAGGTCCCATGCTTGGGCTCATATATACAATGTGCTTATGGAAAGTCTTTAAAGAATTCACAGTAAAATGGAAGGAGAGATTGAAAAATAATTAAAATGACAGAAATAATAGATAGAAGTATAAAACAAAAGGAACAAATTGTGCCTACAAGGGAGGAGGTCAGATGAGATTATGTTTTAGCAGAATTTTGAAAGATGACCTGGTTAGGTCAGCAAGTGGGTAAAGGGCACTCTACACACTTGCCATGTTACAGAAGTAGGGCCAAACAGAGCAGTTGTGAAGCAGCACAGGAAATCTGTCAGAGCTGGAACACAGGCCTCATGTGTATGAGTTTGAGTAAAGGCTAGAGAATAGATAAGGGCCTGGCAGGTGGAACCAAGAAACTTGAATGACATCCTGGCAAGAGACCAATAAAGAATTTTCCAGAGGAGAGCGACAGGTTCATATTTCCATTTAAAAATAATTACTCTGGAAGCTGTGTGGAGGAGGGACTGAAAGGGTGGAAGACAGAAACAGGGATGAGTAGGCAGGATATTGCAAATTTGGTGAGAGATTATGGAGGCCCGTACCAAAACAGTGGCTTTGAAGAAGACGAGGAAGAAACTTTAAAAGATCCATAAAGGCTGAATTGAGATGGTTAGATATTCGATTGAATATGGATACTGGAGAAGAGAGATGAAGTGTCTGACTCGGCCCAATAGTTCTACCAATAAATTAGACAAAGAATGTAAGAAGAAAAGAGTTTAAAGAGGGGAGAAGGGCGATGAGTTCCCTCACATCGCATTCATGCCCAGAGGGAGGTCTGGAACCCATTTGGAAGTGGCAGTAGGAGCTCTCCCAGAGTGAAGTGAAATGTCTTCAATCACTAGAAAGATTATGGGTCCCTGTTTATATCATTCATTCACTCAGTGCTTTGTAGACTCTGAATTAAAGAAAGAAAAACTTTTCATGCATACAAAGACTTCATTTTATTTCAAACATGCTTTTTTTCCCGATTGTGTAGCTATGTTGAATTGCTCATACTTACAGAAAGTTGTAGATTACCATCTGCAGAAAGATAGAAGAATATATAACGTTGTCCTGCTCAATTTCATTTTGTTCTTATAAAAAATTTATATTTTCATTAAAATTCATTTATATCATCACTAAACAAGTAAGAACTGAAGCCAAATGATTTTCAGTGATACTTCAGAGAACTATAGAACATAGAAAGAGGAATTTTAATAGCACAGTGTATTATTCCAGGATTCTGCAATTAAAAGTGTCAGAAGTTTCTATTGCTATCAAGTAAACAGTTTTTACATGAAAAAGAAGAGACAAAAAAAGTGCTTATAGGGCTTCCCTGGTGGCGCAGTGGTTGAGAGTCCAACTGCTGATGCAGGGGACACGGGTTTGTGCCCCGGTCCAGGAGGATCCCACATGCCGCGGGGTGGCTGGGCCCGTGAGTTATGGCTGCTGAGCCTGTGCGTCCAGAGCCTGTGCTCCGCGACGGGAGAGGCCACAACAGTGAGAGGCCCGCGTACCACAAAAAAAAAAAAAAAATGCTTATAGACTTGCAAAGACTTATATTCTTACAACAAAATTATTATTTTTTGCTAATGGCTATACAAACTTTATCTCCAGAGCTGGCCAGTGGCTGAAGGTCTAGTCCCATGATAACAAACAACTCCAGTAGGTAACCTACCTGGATGTCCTCCTGGGACCTCAAATTACACATATTTAAGAAATACACCATGTCAGTCTTGTTTTTTATTTAATATCCTTTTGTGCTCTGATATGTCCAGAATTCTTTTCTTTGCCTATATTTTAGTAGTGACCTGAGAAAAATCAGGCTCTATTAGGATGACAATTGTTGCCTAATTCCAAGCCAAAAAGTTGGTCAAGGGCTGAATCAGATTTATACAAAGCTGAAACATCAAAAAGCCTCAATTCTCTTCAAAAGACATCTAACATTCTCTCTACATAAAGAGTCTGTTAATGGTGCCACTGTTACTGCTGGTACCCATTTTGAAACTCATCTCGACTCATTCTAATCATCCATTCATAACTTGCAGTGTCTCTCCCTGCAATTTTTCTAATGCTTCTTCCATCTGTTTCTTCATTCCCCCAGCTCACTCTTGTATAATTACATCCAATTTCTAACTGGTCTCTCTGACACTACCGTTATGCCCAGATACTCTGTTCGCATGTACTGCTGGTCAAGCATTCATGTCTCCATATTTTTTCAGTCTTATCTCCTTCCTCACTATAGCACTCATCTTTTGATGCACTCAAGTATTTCTTTCTTCTGAGCACATTTAGCACAGCTGCATAATTTGGACATGAATGCCTTTGATCATTCCGCTGTTTCTCTCTGAAGCCCTCTGTCCTCTATCTAATGCCTGTTTATACTTTGAGATGCAGACGATCTCTCAGTCTCCCTGGTGATGATGTTCTCTTTAAAAAAAATGGACAAACTCTGCAGGGCTGTGACTTGCTAGTCGCTCTTGGGGACAAGAATGTTGATAGCAGGAGACACCATGACCACGTCCTTGCCTTGTTGGGAACGGCAAATGCTGGAGCTGTTCTCATTTCCCACCAAAAATGTCCTTATCTTATGCTCCTCTTATACTTAATTTAATGTAGTATTTTTTTTTTCTCTCCATGAAAATCTTCTTGTGGATCTTAATGGACATTCATATGGGTTATAATCCAAGATTAGAAACCTACACAAGATGTCAATGAAATACAAGGTATATTGCCAAGGCTTGGACATTTATGATAATGTTTAATCTAAACTCTGGTCTTCTAGATACACTCACTTCTCTTTCACTCCTCACACAAATAAAATGTCAAATCTAAAGAATATTAATTCAAATACGGAAGAAAAAACATGATTCTAACTCAAAGAAATAATATTTTATTTAATTTAATGTAGTACTTTTTTTTTCCTCTCCATGAAAATCTTCTTGTGGATCTTAATGGACATTCATATGGGTTATAATCCAAGATTAGAAACCTACACAAGATGTCAATGAAATACAAGGTATATTGCCAAGGCTTGGACATTTATGATAATGTTTAATCTAAACTCTGGTCTTCTAGATACACTCACTTCTCTTTCACTCCTCACACAAATAAAATGTCAAATCTAAAGAATATTAATTCAAATATGGAAGAAAAAACACGTATTCTAACTCAAAGAAATAATATTTTTAAAAATGTGTTCATGTTTTATGTGACTCTGTGCTCTATTTGTTCGAACTCAGTATCTTTTAGGATAAACAGCCACACGTTGAATTAAATATCCTGACATTTCTAATTTTGTGCATCTTTCTGACTTAGTTCTACTTTTAAAATGTAAAAAAAAAAGTGTTCTGAAGCTCCATCCACATACAAAGCTAACAGCTCAATATTTTAAAAATCATGCTGAATAAATTCTAAAACTCCGTTTCTTCCTTTGCTGACCTATGAACTTTTGTAACTAACCCTGTCAAAGAGTGAAGTAAGATTTTTTTTCCGCCCATGATAATGCATCTTAAACATTGGTTCAGGGTAGGTTTTCACTTTAGCTGACAAAGACCCCCTTCCTAAAATATTTTTACTTGTAATAACCTGATTATCTCAAGGATTTTGTTGTTTAGTGGAAAATGCTTAAAATGATTGACTCCTCTCCAAAAGTATGGGAATGATTTCCAAGCTGTTATCAAGGCAGTTACGTAGATAAGCAAAGCCCGTAAGAATTCCGTTCAGCAGATGGATGGTTCTACATTTGTTCGAGGATATTTTTCACAGTCAGTGAGTAAGCAGACTTGTTTTAAACATTGAAAACTACCTAACAGAGATGATCTATTTTTATGCAAACACTACAAATATAACACACGCCTCATTAATAATAATAATAATAATACAGAAGTCCTAAAATATTTTTACT
Organism: Neophocaena asiaeorientalis asiaeorientalis; assembly: GCF_003031525.2. Taxonomy (NCBI): domain Eukaryota; kingdom Metazoa; phylum Chordata; class Mammalia; order Artiodactyla; family Phocoenidae; genus Neophocaena; species Neophocaena asiaeorientalis. Next base: position 13,840,848 of record NW_020185337.1, on the reverse strand, counting down.
TGTAATAACCTGATTATCTCAAGGATTTTGTTGTTTAGTGGAAAATGCTTAAAATGATTGACTCCTCTCCAAAAGTATGGGAATGATTTCCAAGCCATGTTATCAAGGCAGTTACGTAGATAATCAAAGCCCGTAAAAATTCCGTTCAGGAGATGGATGGTTCTACATTTGTTCCAGGATATTTTTCATAGTCAGTGAGTAAGCAAACTTGTTTTAAACATTGAAAACTACCTAACAGAGATATCTATTTTTATGCAAACACTATAAATATAACACACGCCTCATTAATAATAATAATAATACAGAAAAGAGTTCTGGGAAATAGGAGTTGAGGAACATGAAGAATGATGTAAATTAAAACACAACCAACAACAACAATAATAGGACAGCAAAAAAGTACAGTAATTTACCAGTCTGGCACTACATAAAACTAGCAAATGTACTTCATGATGTTTATCTTTGCTATAATTTTCAGAACGTAAAACCATACGTTGATTAAAAGTCTGGTCTATTATTCATAGGATCATTTTTGAGAAGTTGTTTATAAAGTCTTGTTTCAAAACAGATGCAAACTAGTCATCTTGGAACAGGTAGGAAAAGCAAAATTTTCACAATGAAAGTGATGAACAATTCCTTTTGTGTCTCGGGAGAAAGAACTTGCACACTAATTCAAAAGAAAAACAACGAAAAGAAGAAACTTTTGGAGTGGAGACTCTCCACTTTGACGCTCCACTCTTCAGGGTTTATACCCTTTGACTTTCCTTCACCATGGCCATGTATAGCATGTGCTGTTCCTCTTTTTATCCTTTGGAAATGGGTTTAAAGTGTGACAATGCCTATAGTTGTAGCAGTTTTGTATAGTAATAATTCATATTCTGAGCACTTATTCTGTGCCAGGCACAGGGCTGAAGATATATTCTCATTTGATTCTCTAACAGCCCCGTTAAGTAGATCCAATTCCTATCTCCATTCTAGAATGAGAAAACTAAGCTTGGAAAGGTGAAGTAACTTTCCACAAATTCATATAATTTATAAGTAGTGGAATCATGATACAAACACAGCCAGCCTGACTCATGAACCATGCTCTTAATTCCTTTGTTATACCATCTCTATACATGGCCCCAGCACACTAATTTTTAAGAAGGTAATGGTAACTAATAAGCCTATATATTATATTAAAAAGTATTTTCTAGAATCTGCCAGTTAAGAACATTTTTTCTAAAATGATTTGCCAGGTACAGGAAATGCTACAAAAAGCTGCCCTAAGCATACTCCATGGATCTCCCAGTTGGCAATTTGATAGGTCTGTTATTATTCCAAAACATTTGTCCTTAACCATATTAGAGCAATCAAGTGAAACAAAGCAGGTTACATTGAAAGTACTTATAAAGCAGGGCACACAGTTATACAAACCCACAAAGCATTCAAAGCTGTGGGAGAGGAAATCTGGTCAATTCAAGTACTAACAATCACAGTTAAGGCAATTTCCTAACATTTAGCTTCCCATCAGTTCTTATAATGGATGTTTTACTAGTCAGTATGAAAAGGAAAATCTAAGTATTTACTACAGAAAGTATGGAGAAGGTGCGTGCATAACAAAATAAAGCAATAGTCAATGAAATAAAGTAGATGGATAGATGGATTTTTGACTCTTTGCTTCTCTCACATAAATAGGAATATGCTAACATAAGAGCATTGCACAGGCTTCTGAAATTGTGCTACCCTATATGGTAGCCACTAGGCACCTGAGGCTATTGAGCACTGAAAATCTGGCTAATAGAACTGGCAAACTGAACTGATATTTAATTTAGTAATAGGACTTTTTTTAAAGTATCTTTGGAGCAGCTGGAATGTGCGAAGTTATTTTTTTCAAATGCAAATTTTATGAAATCAAATACAGATCAGGCCCTTCCAATGAAAATTTAGCATCTGAATTAAGAGGTGTTGTGGCTTTCAAAGACTTATTTAAAAAAGAGAATGTAAAGTATTTCATTAATAGTTTTAAAATGCTGATTACATGTTAAGATGATATTTTAGATATATTGAGTTAAAAATGTTAAAATTAATTTTAACACTGCTTCCTTTTACTTTTTTAGTGTGACTACAAGAAAATTTTAAATTACATACTCAGTGTGCATTCTAGTTCTACTGGATAGAGCTGTTCTAGAAGGTAAAGTTAAAAGTTCATTTGTGGGGCCTTTAGGGACTTTCCACCCCCTCACTTGTTCCCGTAAACCAACCTCTTGCGCCACTCCTTCTCCCTATCGAAACCAATTCTTCTCCCTATCGTGCGCCACTCCTTCTCCCTATCGAAACCAATTCTTGGAGTTTTTCAGTTGACGGGGACTTTCCAGCCAGCGGGTAATTTTCCAGTTGCCCGTAACACGTATATGCCCTAACCGCCACAATGAACAAACAACTGTAACGGCCAGAAGGTGGGGCAAAAGTTCCTAAGCCAATGAATTCAAAGGTCACCACATTTACCCATTGTGAGAATATACCCGCCCTATGAGTAAATAAACCTATAAAAAGTATGTGATTCCGCTTTTAGGGGTTCCCCATCGGCCTCCTGCATGAGGTTCAGGGAACCCCGGTGCATCGGCTCCTAATAAACCTCTTGCGTGTTGCAACGGCTCTCGACTCTTGGCGGTTCTTGGGCGAGTTGGAATCCCTCGTAGACCGTTTGGGTCTAACACATTGCTTGAACTTCTTAATACCCTTAATACAGTTCTTAATAACCCCAATGGCATTCTATTTTCTGGGCTACATTCTAAAAGTAGATATAATCAAACAAAACAAATAAACACACAAGTAAACAAATGAGATGGCTCAGTGTATCAGCAGGTCTAAACTGAGGTCCAAGTTCTGTGTGCCATGGAGCAAAGATCACTACCGCCCTGGCCTGTTCTCTGATTTCCCAAATGGAGACCGGGAGGCTCATTATCTCCAAAGGCTCGTTATAGCTCTTAAAGTGGGTGATTCTAAACAGATTCTAAAAGCTAACTCTTACAGAATGCTTTCCATTTTTCATAGCACTTTCCATGTTTAATTCACAACAACCTGGTGACAGGCTTTTTAACCCCCTTTTACAGAGGAGAAATCTGAGATGCAAAGTGGCTAAACGTCCTCCAAACTGACACATTTTTAGAAACTAGGGAGCCTGGGACAACAACTAATCTAAATCACTTTCTAGTATATTATACTGATTGTCATTCTCTGACAATTGCATAAATTATTCTGAACAGTTACCATATATTAAATCATTTACAAGAGATGAGCTAGACAGTCAGATAACTGTCATTTCTTTCTCTCAAATATATCTTCCACTCTTTCCTTTTCTTTCACTGTCAACACCACTTATTTTACACGTAAACTATTAGAACTCAGTGAGAATATCTATTAAATATGGATTAAAAACTATTTGGTAGACAGTGTCCTAACTATCTTAATGATGACAAATCTCTTAACTTTTTCAACTACCATGTTATACAAACTATGATGTGAGCCATGCTCTCTACATGAGGAAAAGCAGTACTTTGTAATAGGCAGTCATAATATTTTTTAATGTAGGTTGAAAAATAAATGAATTTTTTTTTACAGAATTATATCTTTGAGACCTAGAAGAACTAAATTGCTTAAAAATTTACCCAATTTTCAACCAAGAACCTCCTCCCCCCAGAAACCAGGTTCATTAATGAGTAATTATACAGTTACTTCTAACATTTTCTGTGAGTGAGTAGAAAATAATTATATAACTGATACCATTTTTAGGCAGGGAGAAAGCATTCCAGTAAATGATTAGTCATTAATTAGTCTAAAACTGGTACAAAATTTGGTAAAATTTAAACAACTGGCAAAGCTGTTTTTAAAAGACTTTGAATTATCTAAACACTTTTCCAATAAACTATTTTAGCATAAGAATCTTATCACTGAAAAGTGATTAAAAGTGTGACAAGATAGAAAATAAGAAAACTTCAATTTATCAGATGTTTTGTAAACCAATTCAGCTACATGTATATTACTTGTTCAGAAGGACTGAGGCCATATTGATTTAATTGTGACTATCTAAAAGTAAAAATCTCCCAGGACACTATAAATAAGATATATACATCTCACATTCCCTGGGGAAATTCCTTCAGATCAACATTCATGGTATTAGATGTTCACAAATGCACCCTTTAACCTGGAAACAAAAGAGAAAAGAAACAGAAGCGATCTCCACCCTTGGGGAAACATAGTAAGTCACAGGCTTAGATTTACTATACTGCTCTTCTATTGTGTGTCACTTCATGATAAAATGCAAGGTGGGAGTAGGACAGATGGAGGAATTAGATGGTTCCGAAGGAATCTAACAGTCATGCCTGCTGACTGCAATGTTAACTCCCCCACATCAATATATTAGGAGTTACTATTTTAAGAAGGTCAAAGGATAAAACAAAATGTTGAGTGAATGTAAGTAATTTGAATTTTCCGAGATGGAACTTTTGTGACCTAATCCTCCTCCCTGGCTGTAGAACACTGTTGGAGAAATCAAGGGCGGAATATCAAGAAAGGAAGCAGGGGGCTTGCCTGGTGGCGCAGTGGTTGAGAGTCCGCCTGCCGATGCAGGGGACGCGGGTTCGTGCCCCGGTCCAGTAAGATCCCACATGCCGCAGAGCGGCTGGGCCCGTTGAGCCTGCGCGTCCGGAGCCTGTGCCATGATAATGGCACTCACTTTTGAAAACCTATTATCTGATAGTTTTATTAAGAGACAGAAAAATAAATGAAGATGTATGGCTGAGTGGCTAAGGACGTCTTATCTGCAAACCTGTACCAAGTACTGTTAATGCTTTGCCCTTAGTGGTGCTTTGATGGACCGAAGCTCATACTGACACAGTGAAATAAATCCGCTATTCTCTGCAGTATTGTTGCTCCATTTGTTTTATTTTACAAGTTAGCTAAGCTTGACTTCTGTACACAGCTGCTTTCTAACCATCTAACTGAGACTTCTGTCAACTCCTGAAGCTTTATAAATAATTTGTGAAGGCACCTTCAATCCTACTAACGCAATTTTTGAAAGGTGGTAATGAAATCTCACAAACCAGAAGGAGCTAACTGTGCGGTCAGTCCCTCCTTGTACTATGAATAAAATGTTTCTAATTGGAAAATTCCTGTTGGTAGAACAAAGTTTGACCTTTACTTATTCTGACTGCCAAAGGATGAAAACTGGAGTAAATAAACCTTAACAGCAAAAAATATAATGTAATCTTTTTCCATTGATTTCCAGAGATAGGCTATGAGTTGGGCTGGAAAAGCTCAGTACTGGGACAAGTACCTCCCAACAGATTTCTCTACATAAATCAGAAGGGATGAAAAAAATATACAGTCATAATTCCAAAAAAGGTATTTGCTATATAAATGTTCCTCATCTGTCCTGATCTGGGATTATTTTTATCCTTTGTTAGTATTATCCAGCTGTTTGCTAGAAAATACGCTCTGCAGAAAGATGCTGGTTCAAAGCAATTCGACAGCACAAACAGCACTAGAAGAACTGATGAAAAAATGGAGTAAGAACCTTACTCTCTTCTATTGCTGACACCTAAAACAACAGGCAGTGAAAATGGTTTCATTAAAAAATAACAAGTCCAGGCTCACCAGGGGATAGATCAGGGCAAACTGAATCAAAAATTCCTCAATCATTGCTCAAGTAGGTCAACTAGAAGTAATTCAAAGGGCAAAGATTCACAGTGAGTCCCCCATTTCCCACCAGTTTGCTTCTTCAGCCCTCCTCTCTGCCCAGGTGCTAAATGGTTTGGAGGAGCCCTCCACGGTGGGCAGGTCATTTGGCCAGGTCTCTCTTTACATCAGTGTAAAAGTGGCCCCTTGTACTGTAGACTATTAGTTTGAGCTCTGTGAGTGGTCTACATTGAAAAGCTAACCGACTGCTAACTGGATCCAAAGTTATTTGCCTTTCAGCAATGTAATTCTGTGATTTTTCTTTAGTTACTGCCTTACTTTTCCAATAGAGTCGCTAATTCAGTTGTATGGTTAAATGCTGATCATCACAGTAAAGCAATTTTTCTTCTGCATAGGTTCTAATAAAGCACTATTAACTTTATTCTTATATGTAAAACTATATTCATTATTTCAAAAAATCAGAACAAAGTCCCTTTAAATAGAGTTCGAGAGGAATTAGTCCAGGTTAAATCTATAGAGTTCTAAGTCATAGTTTCCTCCATGGCCTGTCAAAGGGTACAGCTGTCACAGAGCAGGTTTCTTCCTCCTTAGCTGCCATATCAAAGCGAAAGAATCCTCTTTTTAAATAAAATGCAGCATGCTGCTTTGATAAAAATACATTTCTTATCTATAGTACTAATTGAGGGGTTTAATAGTCCTGAGTTTTGCATCTTGGTTCCTTCCATGCAGAGCAGATCTAAAGTTTCCTGAGTACCAAGGGATTTACCACAAAGATCCGCTACTTCATCAGAGGACTGGGCAAATAAGTTGTAAGGCCAAGAGATCATGAAAATGTGGTATTCCTTACTTGAAAAATACTACAAATTTCAAGATAGCAACAGCAGAGCATTAAACTAATCTTGGGACCCTTTTAAGGGCCACAACCCTTCCAGTGGCACACTCGAGAAGCTGGCCCTGTGTCTGTCTCACTGACCTGGCATGAGGATGTGGGCAGCTTTCAGAGCAGCATAGTTTCTCTGACTTCATCCCAAAGCAATTTCTTTATTTTTCTGAATCAGAAAAATATGGTACCTTTATGGTAAGAGACCTAGGAAATAACCTGCAGACTATTATAAACAGGTAACTGATAAATAGGGCAAGGAGTTTCAGCTTGAGATAAACTCACAGGATATGACCCTGAGGGTTTGTGCCTTTAGGACCCTGGGAAGCTACAAAGAAAGGAAGAGATTCTGATGAGTAGAAAACATGTGCTGACCCTATAGATACCAGAACACTTGGATTCAGGATCTGATGCTCATTAACTAGCTATGTGATCTTGTAAAGATATTCCAGCTCTCTGGAGCTCCTTTTTCTCACCTATAAAGTAAAAGTGTCAGATATATGATTCCAAGGGTCCCTGGAATATTTGCTAATTCTGTGTGATGAGAAAAAAAAGAGAGATGACCTGTATTCACTTTTCTCAAAGAGGGAAACACCTCTACTTTTTTTTTTGTTGGTTTTTTTTGGAAATTATAACACTTTGTACAGTATTTTGGTCCACTCTTTGCTTTTTCTCATCCTTTTTTCTCCAATATTTTTTACGTGAAATTCACATCACATAAAATTAACCATTTTAAAGCAAACAATTCAGTAGTATTTTAGTACATTCATAATGTTGTACAACCACTACCTTTATCTAGTTCAAAAACATTTTTATCACCCCAGAAGGAAACCCTGTACTCATTAAGCAATTCCTCCCCCTTTTCTCCCCATCCCTCGACCCTAGCAACCACCATTCTGCCTCCTATCCCTGTGGATTTACCTATTCTGGATATTTCATATAAATGGAATCATATGTGACCTTTTATGTCTGGCTTCTTTCACTCAGCATAATGTTTTCAGGTTCATCCACGTTGTGAATCACGTCTTCATCCCTTTTTATGGCTGAACAGTATCCCATCGTATGTATATACCCCAATTTGTTTATCCACTGATGGACCCTTGGGCTGTTTCTACCTTTTGGCTGTTGTCAAAAGTGATGCTATGAACATGCATGTACATGTATTTGTTTGAATACATGTTTTCAATTCTTTTGGGTATATCCCTAGGAGTGGAATATCTTGGTGATATGAATATTCTATGTTTAATTTTTTGAGGAGCAGCTCAACTGTTTTCCACAATGGCCAAACCATTTTACATTCCTGCCAACAATGTATAAGCATTCCAATTTCTCTACAACTTCACCAACACTTTTTATTTTTCATTATAGCCATCCTAGTGGAACACATCTACTTTTTTTTTTTTTACGTCTTTATTGGAGTATAATTGCTTTACAATGTTGTGTTAGCTGCTGCTGTATAACAAGGTGAATCAGCTATACATATACATATATCCCCATATCCCCTCCCTCTTGCGTCTCCCTCCCCCCCTCCCTATCCCACCCCTCTAGGTGGTCACAAAGCACTGAGCTGATCTCCCTGTGCTATGCAGCTGCTTCCCACTAGCTATCTAGTTTACATTTGGTAGTGTATATATGTCCATGCCACTCTCTCACTTCGTCCCAGCTCACCCTTCCCCCTCCACACACACCCCCAACCCCGCCCTGGGTCCTCAAATCCATTCTCTACCTCTGCGTATTTATTCCTGTCCTGCCCCTAGGTTCATCAGAACCATTTTTTCTTTTTTAGATTCCATATATATAACACCTCTACTTTTGATGGGCATTTATGTTTGTAGAAGGGTAATGATGATGATGATAATACTATGTGCCAAACTTTGTTTAAGTGCTTCACATGTTACATTTAACTAATTTAGTTTATATTTAGCTCATCTAATCTTATAGATACTTGGTGAGGTAAGTACTATAATTATGCCTGTTTTACAGATAAGGGAGTTGAGGCCCAAAGAGCTTAAAGACACTGACATTCACCTCCTACGTACTGTGTGCTAGGATTTATGGCAGAGCCCATGGGTTCAGTGCATTCAGACAGGGAAGCCAGGAGGCTGGGTGCCAGAGAAGCGAGGGGAAGAAAAGGAAAGGTGAGAAAACTACCTGTGCTGTCTGGGTGCCCTGGGGAGGAGCAGAGCACAGAAGGAAAAAGTAGGGGTTTGACAAGTGGGAAGAAAGAATTTTCCCAACGAATATAAAATAAATTTCACTCCTGATTCTGAGAAACCCAAGTGCTTTACAAGAAGTAAGAATGTCTACCAAATTCTGAGGTTAATAAATTGATGTATTTATATCTTTGCCAATCAGTATTATTTTCAACTAAACAACTACGGACATGAGAACTCACATTTGTTTTTCTGTTAATCTCATTCCATTAATGATTTTTAAACAGTAACATTAAAGTTAGTAAGAAAACACTTAGGCATCTAAAGGATTTATGTAATTATGGTCTCGACAAAGAAACTGTTATCTTTATATCCCTCCTGGTTTTTCATTAGACATTAAACTAACAATTAGTTTTCAAATAAACACCAAATATATTCCGCCAAAATAGAAAAAAGTACACTGTACAGGATACACTACAAGTAGAAACTTAAGTAGCTCTTTTGATAGCTTTTGTTTATCTATATCATCAGATGCCTAGGACATGAATGTACACAATGTGCCCAGTAATTTCCTTAAAATTCAGTTCTTTGGACAAATGTCCATCTACTGAAGAAACAATGTATGCATTTCTACTGCCCTTCAAATTTTTAGACATAAACTTCAGGGAATAAAGCACATTTAAATTAGCTGTGCAAGGCAGAGAGCACAGATCATCTCATCACACAACACTGAGACAACAATCAAAAACACTTCTTGGGGGCTTCCCTGGCGGCGCAGTAGTTGAGAGTCCGCCTGCCGACGCAGCGGACACGGGTTCGTGACCCGGTCCGGGAAGATCCCACATGTCGCAGCGCGGCTGGGCCCACGAGCCATGGCCGCTAAGCCTGCGCGTCCGGAGCCTGTGCTCCGCAACGGGAGAGGCCACAACACTGAGAGGTCCGCGTATCGCAAAAAAACAAAACAACAACAACAAAAAAAACACTTCTTGGAAACTCTCATCTATATTTTAGAGCAGTAGTATTATTCATTGTCTGCATTTTGCTCCATCTTCATAATTCAATGTGTCTAGTTCTACAGTCTGTTCATAAAATTGGCATCCTTATTGCACCCTTGGGACACAATTTCCCAAGAAGAACTAGCCAAATGTAGCTTTTTTTGCTTCCTATGTAAGATGCTACAATGGATAATATACATCCCTGCTCCCAAAGGGCAGGAAGAAAATTTATATTTCTAACCATATGCAAATTGAAATAAAGGATTCCATGGTTATAATCAAAACCTTTTACTTGGGACATCAAAGTGACTTGGGTAATCAGAAGAAATTATCTCTCCAGAATTTTAATGCAAGGTATTCTGTACTGCTGAGTAATTGAATCTGTTCTGCATTTTACCAAAGTTGCAACCAAGATCACCCCCAGTTGTGATACCAGTCCTGCTCAATTTCGGTTGCCAGATTCTGTAAACTGTCTGCCAAATTAGTGAGAATAATAGCTGCAAGTCAGAAGTCTAACTTCATTCAGCTACTCATTATTCATTCATTCAACAGTTATTTGAGTGTCAGCCTAGGCACAAGGTAGTAAGTGAAGTTCTATCATAGCACAGGATTCTCCCCACTGAGTGCTTATATCACTCTAAACCACTGTTGATTTGCTAAAACTGTCCATCTGAACATAAAAACTTGCATTTTAATTACTAGTGTAGACAAAGCAATGAACACATACCTCCTATTTCTTGTTTCTGTTGCAAATTATGTATTTCTAGAAGACAATAGGGCATTGATTTTCAGCCGCAAGTAAACAAGGCATCTGGACTTTGTCTTAATGAGATAAAGTTTAGTCTGTGCTTTCTCAGTGGGATGGTTTTTGCTATTTAATTGGTAGCAAAAAAACTTCAGCAGCATGTCCTTTTTCTGCCAACGGTGAATTCTATGTGGGGATGAGGTTGCTGCAGAAGGCTTTCAGATATAAATGCAGCTCTGGAATTAATTAGGTAAAAATCACAGGAAAAATACTGCTAATTACTTGTGAGGAAACTAAAAACATTATTTTACTCCATGAATTCCCTGAATAATACTGGAAAAATATAGAACTTAGGTTCTGTGTTTCTCCACTGAAATCTTCCAAAATAAGGTCAATTTACTTTAAACATGCTATTTATATCACAGCTCTTTCTAACATCTTCAACATAATTAGGATAACAAATATGAATAGAAGTATTTCACCTGCAATGCTATGCCCCTAAAATAAAAGTGCAATCAGTAGAAAATAAGAAAAAACCCGACACAGAAATTATCATGCCAAAAAAGTATTCTAAAAATGTTAAATGAGACATGATTAAGTAGCAATTACTTTAAGTAGGGCCTTCCCTAGAGACTACCAGGGAAACCTTGTCAACAACTTCACAAAAAGACATTGTATTGCATACAACAGGCAAGAATCGTTAAGTTATTGAGGATAAAAAAAAAACCATGTGAAATATTTTTTTCTCCATTAGTGTTTTCAAATTGAATCATGTCAGTTGCCCACTGAAAAACCCTTCAGTGGATTCCCACTGCACTCAGGATAAATGTAAAATCCTCATCAAGGTCCACAGCCCCTTTTTGCCTCCCTATCTTCATCTATATCCACAGTGCGTCTTCTCTAGTTACACTGATCTTTTTCAGTCTCTCAGAGGGGCTTAGTCTTTTCTGCCTCAAGGCCTTTGCACAACTGTTCTTCCAACTTAAAGTTCCCTTTCCTTCCTCTTGAATAACTTCTAGGCATTCTTTAGGTGGTCAGATGACATTTCTTTAAGGAAGCATGCCATGATCACCAAATCCAGAGTACTTTTTGCCATTTATTCTCTCATAACACCCAAGTGGTTTCCTTCATTAATCTTCTTCTGAGAACCTTGCTATTTTCCCTCTCAGCACTTACTAGAAACTATAATTATATATGTGAGTAGGATTTTTTTTTTGTCTTTAATATTAGTCTTCCCCATTGGAGTATATGCTCCTCAACTGTAGGGACTGTCTTCATTGTTTACCCTAACCTAGCACTGTTTACCAAACCTATATGTTTGCATATATTCACTTATATATTTCTTTTTTAAAAAAATTTTATTTTGCTTATTTCAGCACGCTCTTAATAGTTATGTATTTTATACATATTAGTGTATATATGTCAATCAAAATCTCCCAATTCATCCCATCACCACCACCTCCCCGCCACGGCTTGCCCCCCTTGGTGTCCATACTTTTGCTCTCTACATCTGTGTCTCTATTTCTGCCCTGCAAACTGGTTCATCTGTACCATTTTTCTAGGTTCCACATATATGCATTAATATACGATATTTGTTTTTCTCTTTCTGACTTACTTCACTCTGTATGACAGTCTCTAGATCCATCCACATCTCTACAAATGACCCAATTTCATTCCTTTTTATGGCTGAGTAATATTCCATTGTATATATGTACCACTTCTTAATACATTCATCTCTTGATGGGCATTTAGGTTCCTTCCATGACCTGGCTATTATAAACAGTGCTGCAATGAATATTGGGGTGCATGTGTCTTTTTGAATTATGGCTTTCTTTGGGTATATGCCCAGTAGTGGGATTTCTGGGTTGTATGGTAATTCTATTTTTAGTTTTTTAAGGAACCTCCATACTGTTCTCCATAGTGGCTGTATCAATTTACATTCCCACCAACAGTGCAAGAGGGTTCCCTTTTCTCCACACCCTCTCCAGCATTTGTTGTTTGTAGATTTTTTGATGATGCCCACTCTAACTGGTGTGAGGTGATATCTCATTGTAGTTTTGATTTACATTTCTCTAATAATTAGTGATGCTGAGCAGCTTTTCATGTGCCTCTTGGCCATCTGTATGTCTTCTTTGGAGAAATGTCTATTTAGGTCTTCTGCCCATTTTTTGACTGGTTGCTTGTTTTTTTAATATTGAGCTGCATGAGCTGTTTATATATTTTGGAAATTAATTCTTTGTCTGTTGATTCGTTTGCAAATATTTCTTCCCATTCTGACGGTTGTCTTTTCATCTTGTTTGTAGCTTCCTTTGCTTTGCAAAAGCTTTTAAGTTTCATTAGGTCCCATTGTTTTATTTTTGTTTTTATTTCCATTACTCTAGGAGGTGGATCAAAAAAAATCTTGCTGTGATTTATGTCAAAGAGTATTCTTCCTATGTTTTCCTCTAAGAGTTTTATAGTGCCCGGTCTTACATTTAGGTCTCTAATCCATTTTGAGTTTATTTTTGTGTATGTATTAGGGAGTGTTCTAATTTCATTCTTTTACATGTAGCTGTCCAGTTTTCCCAGCACCACTTATTGAAGAGACTGTCTTTTCTCCATTGTATATCCTTGCCTCCTTTGTCATAGATTAGTTGAACATAGGTGTGTGGGTTTACCTCTGGGCTTTCTATCCTGCTCCATTGATCTATATTTCTGTTTTTGTGCCAGTACAATATTGTCTTGATTACTGTAGCTTTGTAGTATAGTCTGAAGTCAGGGAATTTGATTCCTCCAGCTCCGTTTTTTTTCTCTCAAGACTGCTTTGGTGATTCAGGGTCTTTTATGTCTCCATACAAATTTTAAGATTTTTTGTTCTAGTTCTGTAAAAAATGTCACAGGTAATTTGATAGGGATTGCACTGAATCTATAGATTGCTTTTTTATAGTCATTTTCACAATATTGATTCTTCCAAAACAAGAACATGGTATATCTCTCCATATGTTTGTGTCATCTTTGATTTCTTTCAACAGTGTCTTTTAGTTTTCTGAGTACAGGTCTTTTACTTCCTTAAGTAGGTTTATCCCTAGGTATTTTATTCTTTTTGTTGCAATGGTGCATGGGATTGTTTCCATAAATTCTCTTTCAGATTTTTCATCATTAGTGTATAGGAATGCAAGAGATTTCTGTGCATTAATTCTGTATCTTGCAACTTTACCAAATTCATTGATTAACTCTAGTAGTTTCCTGGTGGCATCTTTAGGATTCTCTATGTATAGTATCACGTCATCTGCAAACAGTGACAGCTTTACTTCTTTTCCAATTTGTATTCCTTTTATTTCTTTTTCTTGTCTGACTGCTGTGGCTAAAACGTCCAAAACCATGTTGAATACTAGTGGCGAGAGTGGACATCCTTGTCTTGTTCCTGATCTTAGGGGAAATATTTTCAGATTTTCAAAATTGAAAACGATGTTTGCTGTGGGTTTGTTGTATATGGCCTTTATTATGTTAACGTAGGTTCCCTCTATGCCCACTTTCTGGAGAGTTTTTATCAAAAATGGGTGTTGAATTTTGTCAAAATCTTTTGCTACTTCTATTGAGATGATCATATGGTTTTTCTCCTTCAATATGTTAATATGGTGTATCGCATTGATTTATTTGCGTATATTGAAGAATCCTTTCATCCCTGGGATAAATCCCACTTGATCATGGTGTATGATCCTTTTAATATCCTGTTGGGTTCTGTTTGCTAGTATTTTGTTGAGGATTTTTGCATCTATTTTCATCAGTGATACTGGCCTATACTTTTCTTTCTTTGTGACATCTTTGGTATCAGGGTGATGGTGACCTCATAGAATGAGTTTGGGAGTGTTCCTTCCTCTGCAATTTTTTGAAGAGTTTGAGAAGGATGAGTGTTAGCTCTTCTCTAAATGTTTGATAGAATTCATCTGTGAAGCCATTTGGTCCTGAACTTTTGTTTGTTGGAAGATTTTTAATCACACTTTCAATTTCATTACTTGTGATTGGTCTGTTCATATTTTCTATTTCTTCCTGGTTCAGTCTTGGAAGGTTATAACATTCTAAGAGTTTGTCCATTTCTTCCAGGTTGTCCATTTTACTGTATAGAGTTACTTAGTAGTCTCTTACGATGCTTTGTATTTCTGCGGTGTCCATTGTAACTTATCCTTTTTCATTTCTAATTTTATTAATTTGAGTCCTCTCCCTCTTTTTTTTGATGAGTCTGGCTAAAGCTTTATCAATTTTGTTTATCTTCTCAAGGAACCAGCTTTTAGCTTTATTGATCTTTGCTATTGTTTTCTTTGTTTCTATTTCACTTATTTCTGCTCTGATATTTATGATTTCTTTCCTTCTACTACTTTGGGTTTTCTTTGTTCTTCCTTCTCTAGTTCCTTTAGTGTAAGGTTATGGCTTTTCCTGGAGATTTTTCTTGTTTCTTGAGGTAGGCTTGTATTGCTATAAACTTCCCTCTTAGAACTGCTTTTGCTGCATCCCATAGGTTTTGGATCGTTGTGTTTTCATTATAATTTGACTCGGTATTTTTTTATTTCCTCTTTGATTTCTTCAGTGATCTCTTGGTTATTTAGTAACATACTGTTTAGCCTCCATGTGTTTGTGGTTTTTTATGTTTTTTGTCCCTGTAATTGATTTCTAATCTCACAGCATTGTGGTCAGAAAAGATGCTTGATATGATGTCAATTTTCTTAAATTTACCAAGGCTTGATTTGTGACCCAGGATGTGATCTATCCTGGAGAATGTTCAGTGTGCACTTGAGAAGAAAGTGTAATCTGCTCTTTTTGAATGGAATATCCTATAAATATCCTATATATATATTTATATCCTATAAATATCCTAAATATCAATTAAATCTATCTGGTCTATTGTGTTATTTAAAGCTTGTGTTTCCTTATTAATTTTCTGTCTGGATGATCTGTCCATTGGTGTAAGTGAGGTGTTAAAGTCCCCCACTATTAATGTGTTACTGTCGATTTCCTCTTTTATAGCTGTTAGCAGTTGCCTTATGTATTGAGGTGCTCCTATGTTGGGTGCATATATATTTATAATTGTTATATCTTCTTCTTGGATTGATCCCTTGATCATTATGTAGTGTCCTTCCTTCTCTCTTGTAACATTCTTTATTTTAAAGTCTATTTTATCTGATATGAGTATTGCTACTCCAGCTTTCTTTTGGTTTTCGTTGGCATTGAATATCTTTTTCCATCCTCTCACTTTGTCTGTATGCCTCCCTAGGTTTGAAGTGGGTCTCCTGTAGACAGCATATATATGGGTCTTGTTTTTATATCCATTTAGCGAGCCTGTGTCTTTTGGTTGGAGCATTTAATCCATTCACGTTTAAGGTAATTATCAATATGTATGTTCCTATGACCATTTTTTAAATTGTAATGGGTTTGTTTTTGTAGGTCATTTTCTTCTCTTGTGTTTCCCACTTGGAGAAGTTCCTTTAGCATTTGTTGTAGAGCTGGTTTGGTGGTGCTGAATTCTCTTAGCTTTTGTTTGTCTGAAAAGCTTTTGATTTCTCCGCTGAATGTGAATGAAATCCTTGCCAGGTAGAGTAATCTTGGTTGTAGGTTCTTCCCTTTCATCACTTTAAATATATCATGCCACTACCTTCTGGCTTGTAGAGTTTCTGCTGAGAAATCAGCTGTTAACCTTATGGGAATTCCCTTGTATGTTATTTGTCATTTTTCCCTTGTTGCTTGTTATAATTTTTCTTCTTCTTTAATTTTTGTCAATTTGATTACTATGTGTCTCAGTGTGTTTCTCCTTGGGTTTATCCTGCCTGGGACTCTCTGCACTTCCTGGACTTGGCTGGCTATTTCCTTTCCCATGTTAGGGAAGTTTTCAACTATAATCTCTTCAATCTCTTTCTCTCTCTCTTCTCCTTCTGGGACCCCTATAATGTGAACGTTTTTGTGTTTAATGTTGTCCCAGAGGCCTCTTAGGGTGTCTTCACTTCTTTTCATTCTTTTTTCTTTATTCTGTTCTGCGGCAGTGAATTCCCCAATTCTATCTTCCAGGTCACTTATCCGTTCTTCTGTCTCAGTTATTCTGCTACTGATTCCTTCTAGTGCATTTTTCATTTCAGTTATCGTATTGTTCATCCCTGTTTGTTTGTTCTTTAATTCTTCTAGATCTTTGTTAAACATTTCTTGCATCTTCTCGATCCCTGCCTCCATTCTTTTCCCGAGGTCCTGGATCATCTTCACTATCACTATTCTGAATTCTTTTTCTGGAAGTTTGCCTATCTCCACTTCATTTAGTTGTTTTTCTGGGATTTTATCTTGTCCCTTCATCTGGTACAAAGTCCTCTGCCTTTTCATTTTGTCTGTCTTTCTGTGAATGTGGTTTTCCTTCCACAGGCTGCAGAACTGTAGTTCTTCTTGCTTCTGCTGTCTGCATATATTTTTTGAAATAATGGTTAACTTCTCAATCATTGGATTTGGTTCCTAAAATTGCTATAGAAAAGGGTAACCAATTTTTGAGAAACACACATACACACACACACACTCTAGTGGACAAAACTCTTGTAGTGGACATATCCTAAACTAATTCCAGTGACTTACATCCTTGTATTATCCCCTTTCTTTGAGTGCAGGAGAAACCTGTGACTTGCTTCTGACCAGCAGAATATATAGCAAAGGTGATGGAATGTCTCTCTTATGATTAGGTTACATTATAAAAGATTCTGTCTTAGCAGGTGGAGACTCCCTGTGTTGGTTTTGAAGAAGCAGGCTGCCATGGTCTGAGAGAGGCGTATGGCAAAGTGCTGTGGGCAGGTGGTAGGAGCTGAGAGCAGACCTCACCAACAGTCAGCAAAGAAATATGGCCCTCAGTCCTATGGCCATAAGGAAAGGAATTATTCCAACAACCTATGGGAGCCGAGAAGTGGACTTTTCTCCCACCCCATCAAGCCTCTGATAAAAACTCCCTTCTGGCTGACAACTGTGCTATAGCCTGGTAGACACTGGGCAGGGAACTGAGGTACCCATGCCTAGACTCCTTACCTGCAGACAGTGTGAGACAGAAGACGGGTGCTATTTTAAGCTGCTACTTTTGTGGTATTTTTTTCTGTAGCAGGAAACTAATACAACTGCTAAATTTCATCACCTCCAAAGCCAAATAACCATCAAATGTGTTCTTTTTCATTCTGACTTTATCAACTGAGTTTTGGATGGTAGCGTGTTTTCCTTTTTTATTTTTTAAGAGATGATTCTCTCACTAAAAGAAATATTTTTTTTTCCTTAAGATATAATCTTAGAGGTATTTTTCTTTTCAATATATTTTCTGATTGGGAGGCTTTAACTTGTTAATAATTGAGTGCACTACAGGATGCATAAGTTAGAGTGCACTCTTTGAGGGGGGGAGTATTGAAGCTGCTGGAGAAAACACATAATTCAATAATATAAAACAGACTGGAGAGTAATACAAAGAACTCAATCATATATATTTCGTGCCTCTTCATGATATTTTTATTCTAGTCCTCATCCATAAGAGGCTGGGGTGGAGCCCCTGCTGGTATTTGGGGCAGAACAAGTGGTCAAATGCCTGAGAGAGGTGAGGCTAATTAGACCTCAGCATGCAGAACTGTCTGATATGAGTCCTTCTCATATGAGGCCAGGAACGATCTTTTTTTTCCACTTGTGTATTCTCCAGATGAGTATTTGATATTCAGGAAATACTGATTTTTAACTGAAAGTCTGAGAGATATCAGAGAATGATGGAGCACATCAAGGATAGCATCTTGAAAGTGGTGTCCTAGTTGGTTTTTGAAGATGTGGACAGCAGTTATTAATAGAGAGATTTGAGAAATAGCTCTCCTCCTGTCTTTATGTAATTTCAGGTAATAATTATCTAGTTTTCCCCTAAAAGCTGTTTCTAAAAATGTATCATTTGTAGTTTTATTCAATTGGTGAGATGTAATACTATTAATGCAACATCTTCACTTAATTCCACCTCTACCTCCTGGTAATAGTTTTCAGAATGTTTTCTGATCAATGCTATTATGCAACTTAAAGATATTATCTATGTTTCACCCTGCTGGATATAATTTTTAAATGACTCCTACCCGCTATGTAGCAACCATCAGCTATGCATTTCCACGTTCCTCTCTTCTGCCTGGGTCTGCTGTCCTGGCACACGGAGACCTTGACGTGGAAGAAAGAGCTCTGGGCATGGACAAAGAAGACCTATGTTTAAATCTAGGCTCTGTGATCAAGCACACTTCTCTCAGGGACTTATTTTGTATAATAGGTATAATCTTTCTCCATTTGTTTATTTCTTGAAGAACTGCTTAGCCTTGAGGGAATAAAAATGCACACAAATGCTTCTCCCTGATTCTGATGATGCAAGACCAATAGGGGAGAGGAATAAACAGATAATCCCAGATGGCCTTAAAGGGTTATAGTACCTAAGTGTTAACAGGGTGGTATTGAGGACAAAGAAAATATATACACAAAAATAATTTACAAACTATAAAAATCCTCTATCACTATATAAATATAGTATAACAAGTATTTACTATTTCGGGGTTGTACCCTATACTTTCCTCCTCTCCACTTTAGTTCAGGCTAGTTCTTTCAAAACCTATTTGAAATCCTGATTCCTTGGCAGTAATTTCTCTAGAGTCCCTTAGTCTAAATAGATTTCTCCTTTTTTTCTAATGTTATTAAATAATCTAAAGTCTCCTTGGGACATTTCTTCTGTGCCTGGGACATTTCTAGAGTGATCTAAACTCTGAGTTATTTACTTTTTCATGTATTAAATAGCAATTCTTTAAAATACACTGCAAGGTATTTAAGATATCTTTTCAACTTTAGGAGTATAAATTACTTCTATGCTCAGGAGGGCAAGAAATTCACAATCTTAGAGGCAGAGAGAAAGAATTAGACAAGGGCACCAATATTTAATAAGTAGAATGCAAGAGTAAATACAGTAGGCGTTAAAAATAAGAAAGGAGCAATAGATTGCATCTGGTTGGGAGAATCAGGTAAGGCTTCTCAGAGTAAGGTCTTTAAATAAGCCTGTCAGTATTAATGACATTTCAAAAGTAAGAGACAGGGAGTCAGCTGGGAAGAGAACATTTAAGGAAATAGCCTGAGAAAAAATGTGTTGGTAGAGCAACTGAGAGCATGTTCTTGAACATGTCAGTGTGGCTGGGACTCACACTTGGGAAGAAGCTCAGTGTGGAGCTGAAGAGAAGGTGTTTAATTTGACAGATAGTGGGAAGCCACTGAAAGCTTCTACTCAGAAAGTCAATAGTGCTCAATAAATATTTCTTAATATTTTTGTTTTATTTCTACTACCTTTCAATGCCTTGCTCCCCCTCAGGAGTCACCGTAAACATTTTAAATATAATACTTTCACTGTGGAAATAAAATAAACATATATTTTCCATACTCACTGTCAGCTGCAGATCAATCGCTATTTCACAAGTTCTTTTCTTCTGGCCGAAGTCTATCTCTTTCCATTTTCCTCAGTGTCTGTGTCACTGCACTGCTCTATGGATCTTTTACAATTTCTTGTTTCAAGGATTTCCTTTAGGTCATAATTAAAGAAGGAAACACTGGTATGCTTCCTCAGTAGTGTTTCTTGAGTCATCTTTTAAAGTTCTTTCTTGTAATCAATAGGGGCATATTTCCAAGGTAGCCAGCGTGGCTCACAGATGGATCGCTTTCTAGCAATAGAAAGCTACCTTGGGGGAAGGAAACTACTTAGCCTCTTGTGTGGCAAGTACATTAGACATATATAACACAATAATTAAATTGATGAAGAGTCAATAGACTCTAACAGACTGGCAGGAAAAAATAAAAAAGCACATAAACATTCCCCTGCTCTATTTTTCCTTAAAAGTAACTTATTTTATGTTACTACAAAAACAATGTCATCTGTCAATATGTCAACAACAAAAACAAATTAATAATGCAACTGTTTACAATTCTGAAGTAATTTACAATGTCTGCTAATCTTTCTATGTTCTCCTGGAAGGAGGTCTGATTATACCTGCTCATATTTCATTTATATCTAACCACTGAAGGGAAATGGAATCTTTTTGAACAAAACTACCCAAAGGTATGTTAGATAAAAATTAGTAGTCTTGAGTTATTTTTATTAGCTGCTGGTACTGATGAAGCAAATCACGTGATTCTTCAAGTGCCTACTTGGCTGAGCCTTGTTTCACTTCTGATTGTGTTGGATGTAAAAAAAATCAGCATCCTGGCATGATCCACACTACGTTCGACAAGTTTGAGAAAATCATATCACAAGGCCATAACGATATCGTATGGAGAGGATCAAAGTGGGCCCAAGGTTCTAGGCCAAAGTCAAGGATCCAAAGAGTTTTTTTGCCTCTAACTGCTAAGCTGTAGGATAACGAGCTTCGTAAGTTTTCTGAGATACTTTAGTTTTCTCATTTATTAAATGAGTATTGACCGGGGAAGTTAGTCTTTATGTTCGCTAAGGGTGCTACCAGCTCTGAAGTTCTATGAAACGAAGTCAGTTTGTTCTTCTGTAATTCCTCTGTTCCTTAGTGCAATGCTGTTGATGCTTATCACCAGCTTCTTCATAATTTTTCACTCCTCCCCAGATGCATCAAACTAAAAACAACCTATACATATATTAAGTGTCAGAAAAAAATCTTTTAAATCACAAAATTTAAGAAATATGAGGGGTTTAAAAATAAGAAATCTGGTCTGACGCCTCATTTTAGATGGAGAAGTTAGATGGCCTGCCCATGCCATACATTTGCTATGGACAGAACCGAAGTCCAGGCCTCCCATCCTGCATTCTAAACCTTAGCTCCATGTTCACAGTTTCTGATATATTTGCTCGTCTTGAACTATTATTTGTGATTTTTTTTATTGAAATCAATTCATGTTTTTACTTCAGCGTATTTATTACAAGAGAATTCTGTATATCATCACTTTAAATGGAAACAGTATCGACCGCCCTCAACAGAAGGTTACCATGATATGTAAAATGAACACAAAACAATGCTTCATCGTTTAGTAAAATACTTTCGTTTGCCATAAGCCTGGGGCCTAAGGCAGACTCTTTCTGTTAAAAACAGAAATTAGCAAATGTTAGGAGATGTCAGCCAAGTAGCAAAACATAGAAACTCTTGTCTTAATGAGTTCTGAGAAACAGGAACAACTCTATTTCCGTGTTAGATCAAGGTATGATTCCAAGACTACTTGACTTCCCCAGATCTTGACTTCTGACTCCACTCCCACATTAATCATTTACTAGTTCTATTTCCCATTTCACTGCTTTCCAATGTTCTGCCCACCTGTAGGAATACATCATCTATATCAATGTTAAGTTGGGTGAGAAGTTGCCTGCCCTCCAGTTAATAGGCTGCAATATATAGTGTGAGCTTCTTGGAGACAATGCCATAATCTGCAGGTACTGTGGCAGGCTTTTCAAAGACCTTGAAATCATCTGAAAAGTTACTGTTTGATTCCATTAGGGCCAGGCCTGATCTCATTTCTCTAAAATGAAACCTGACAACTGCGACTTAGGCATGGCTTATATGTGATGCAACTAGGGCAGACTTGATTCGTAGTCCAAAATTATCAGAATGTGGCAAAAAAATAGGTTATATAACAAAAAATAGGTCATAACCTTGACTTCTTTTACACTTAGTCCTTTAAGCCACTCTACTTCAGTAACAAAGTATATTCATTCCTTATTTCCAAGTTTAAATTTCTGAGTATAATTTATAAAGCAATTCAAACAATGAGAAATATAGTGATATACTCCTGGAGAATGAAAGTGACATTTAAATCTTAGTGGTTAAAATCGTTAACTAAAAATAATTTTTATATTTTTCAAAAGCTGGTTCACTCCCAACTATATTTTCAGCAATTTAATTATTTAAAAAATAGGCCCATTCAAAAATTCAAACATTTGCTTTTAAAATTAAAATGATTCAATGGTTATTGATGGCAAATTCAACAAATATGATGTTAAATGGGCATATTTTAGGGGTTTCATGAAGGAGGAACAACTTATCGATTATAAGTGGATGGTTGCACCTCACTCCTGAAACTCTTAATTCTAATGAAAAGCTACAAGCACACTAGAAAAAAAGAGAATGGGAGAATAGGCCATAGGAGGTGTTGGTTGTAAGAAAAAAGAAAAGTAATATGGAAATAAGATGATGCATTATTAAAAGCTAAGGTTTTAGATAATAAAGTTCTTATCTAGAAATCTATATACAGCTCAGTTGACCAACTGACTATCTGAAGAGAATAAAGATGTTTTCATATATACCAAGGACACTGAAATTTAATCTTTCTCATCTTTATCTTTTTTTTTTTTTTTTGCGGTACGTGGGCCTCTCACTGTTGTGGCCTCTCCCGTTGTGGAGCACAGGCTCCGGACGCGCAGGCTCAGCGGCCATGGCTCACGGGCCCAGCCGCTCCGCGGCATGTGGGATCTTCCCGCACCGGGGCACAAACCCGCGTCCCCTGCATCGGCAGGCGGACTTCCAACCACTGCGCCGCCAGGGAAGCCCCTCATCTTTATCTTTTACACATTTACTCTTAGGAAGATGCTAAAGGGTGTATTTCACCAACACTAGAGAGTAAACCAGACAAGAAGAAGTGAGGTATTTCAAGAGGTAGAATGGCCAGTAAAAGCAGAGGGTATTTCTGGCAACAGGCAAGGGAATCTTAGGTAGACAGCTGTGTGGCAAGCCTGGAGGGGCACCAAGAACACTGGAGCTGGGACAGAGGACAGCGGGCTCCAAAACAATTGTTTCCAAGGGACAACAGTTAGATTACACGATGCATCTGGCCTTGCTGGGAGGAATTTTTGAATTTGGTGGAAGGCTTTGGGGATACGTTAATGTTAGTACTTAGAAATCTAAAGTGAGGGGGTAACAAACAAAGACAGGGAGACAGAGAGAGAGAGAGAGAGAAATACAGAGACAGGTGGAGAGAGAGGCAATTATTATTTCAATAAAAACAAAAAGTTGGACAAGAAAATAAATAAATTAATATGATGATATATACACAATCATGAGGCTGTAAGCAATACTAATTTAACCAAAAAGTGTTTTATAACTGGATGGGGAAGTAAGTGAGGGGAGCATGTGGGGTGGGAAAGGGAGCTATTAGGGCTAAATTGCAGTTTGCAATAGTTGAAAGTCAATCACGGATAGCTAAAAATGCTAAGAAATACTAGAACCAACAGTTGATTTAGGAATAAATAGGTAAAAACCAGAAGAAACAATTAAAAGTGTCAAAAGTGGTTGGCTCAGAGGTTTGAAAGGGAAAGGTAAGGAATAATTTGACTTCTGAAAATGTTATCTTTGACTATTATTATAAAAATATTACACATTTATTAATATGTAAATTAAAATAAACGTCTCTGCCTTGTTAAATGTATTGTTAAATACATTTATTGCTAAATAAATTGTTAATTTCTATAAATATCTATCCACCTGTATATAGAGAAAGAGAGAAAGAGACATTTCTAGCTACTTCAAATATGCCACTTCTTCTGTAGCATTTAAGTAGCCTACATAGTATAACCTCCCCAAAGATTAGAGAGTTAAAGATAATAATCCATTTACTCTTTTGAGCCCATGATCTGACCCACATTCACATCATTAGAGAAATGGACACAGGCTAAAGCAGCTGATGCCAGTATAGTTTCTTGGGACCCTAATCCAAGAAGAAGCAGGTAACGTAGGTAGTTTGACAAATTCGCTTTTTTAACGTTTGAACTGCATTCTAGATTATTAGAATTTCTTATTTGTAAGAACTTTCCTATCTGTCAGATTAGTTCAACCTCACACAATCATTAGGAGGTTAAATGACAGATGTTATTATCCTCATTGCAATAACGAGGAAACAGACTCAAAAAAGTTGACTGGCTTCTTTGCTCTTTGTTTAGTTTTAGAAAAAGCAGAAAATAGGGCTCAGGTCTCCTATCTTCTCCACCCAAATCTTTTTTCACGCTGTCAGTGATTTCCAACATACTGCCCTCAAACAAGCCAAGAGACTCAGACTAATTTTAGTGTTCAAATCCTCAGGTCCAAATGCAATCCTGGCATTACCTTCAGAAGAACCAGTAACAATATATCCTACGCACATGTGTACTTTTACTTTTCAAATATACATTGATGTTGCTCTGATGAATAAAATATACATTTGTGCAAAAGTTTTTACTCAATTCACAATAGCCTTTTATCTCTGTGTATTCTCAAATCAATGAAAATTGAAAGTACCACTAATTCTGTGGAGGTGGTCACAGTTTTGGATGTTGAAAGGGATGCTACATGAATAAAGTTGGGGAACTTTACACCATGCTCTCAGAGAGGCCCTACTTGACTAGCCAAACTAAAGTAAGCACCCACTCCATGCACTGTTCTCTAGCTTAGCCCCTTTTCCCCTTCACAGCACTCACCACACTCACAAGCATTCCTTTTACCTTCTGACTTGCTCTGGAGTCCACTTGGATCCGTCTCTCACCTGCCACAAAAGGGTGTGATCCATGAGGGCAGAGTCAGTGTTGTGTGCACCCAGGATTGGCCTGGGGCAAAGGATGGGCTTCACCAAGCTCTGCAGACTTCACATGGAAGGAATGTTGCCACACCCATTCTCCCAGCTGGCTCCTGGCTCTATCCTCTTAGAGAGCAGATGATCACAGCGTAAGTAGTAAAACTATGCCAATGAAAATGGTGACTGCTGATAGTTTTGGGGTGCTTAGCACATCGTGTTAGTACCTTACATATGTATTGTATTTGCTTCCTGGTCTGTAAGATGGGTATTACTACCTCTACTTTACAGATGACAAACTGATTCTCAGAGGAGTTAGACACCATACCCCGGACCACACCAGGAAGAGGTACTAATGCACCTCCTAACAAACATCTGCATGTTCCTAAAAACTGTCCGAATCCACTGGGTTATATTGTCCCTGGTACCACTCCAAATACATGGCATCCCACACTCGGTCACAGCTTTTTAATAAAAAAGAGAAGACCAACAGATTCCATTCAAGGGGCTACCTGTCCTCTCCTATTTTTGTGCCTTCATTACAAACTCTACTCCTTTAGAATTCAACAGATGTTTCAGCATTACCTAAAATCCCCTATTATTTTTTCAATTCCTGGAGGAGGGGAGAGAAGAGGGAAGAGAGGCAGGATGCTCACAAAGGGAAGTCTGTGATGTTGAATCAGCCTCAGAGTTGAAGCACAGGCAGAGGATGCAGCTACCGCCCAGAGCCAATGAAAGAGGCACTTTGTTAGTAATGGGGGAGAGGGTTAGGGGACACAACATCGAGCTAGAAGAAAGTCAAGCCTCAGGCAGAAATCAGGGCAATTATTGAACAAATCTGGGGCATCGCATTCACTCTGAACACTAAAGAGATGATGGCCTTCTGCTCAAAGGCAAATGACAGCATTCAAATGTGTGTTCCCCGCCCCCCCCAAACTCAGCCCCTGCCCCCTTCACCAGTGTAAAGAATCAAAGGGAGCTCGTGGTTCAGCCTGGCTCTGCCTCAGGGTTGACAAATGTGAGATCGGCCCTTCCTCATCACCACCTGATCCCCTCTGGACCTTCTAATGGTTCAGAGGGCAAAGGAATAATGCAATTTGTCAGGAAAGGGACAAATGCTGCAATAACAATGTCCACGTAAACTGAGCAAATGCTTAGTTTAATTGTCTCTACAAGCCAACCTCGCAGGAGTTAAGCTGGAAAGCTGATGATCCAAAAGAAATTATTTTCTTATCTTTTATTGAAAATTTCAAGGAAAACACATGCCACGGCCCCTCAGGACAAACCAGAGAATGGCCAGGACAAGGAAGATGGATGTCTTCCAATGTCTTGACACATCTAACTTTAAGATATTGAGGATACTATCATAACTTTCTGCTTTAAATGTCCCTATTAGAGAAATAAGATTTATGTTTCTGGTCTAGGGAGCAAAAGAAACTTGGACGTCCATAAAGGGTCTTGTGTCAGTCACTCAGCCTACCTGATGAGGGGCACAGAGGGCAGCATTTTAAAGAGAAAGTTATCTTCCTTTGGGTGGCCAGGTTTCTCTTCCTTGCAATTTGCTTTTATACATTCCTTTGGCCTTTCTGGCACATTATATTATTTTTTGGTTTCTGTTAGAAGTTCCTGCAGGAGATAGTAACTCTCTAGTTTCCCGATTTTCAAAAATGAATGTACGCATATGTTTAACATCAGGCTCCCTCACATCCACCCATAAATCTGCACACGAGAGGAAAAGCACATATATTTTAAATAATTCACATAACACAATATGAGCTTGTATTACACTGAAGGAAATTAGGCAAATGAAAAAGCTGCAGTTAAATTGGATCTCTGTCTTTTCTCTTTATTCATAAGTTTTAAATCCTCATAGTTGGCTAAGTGATGTCTAGGAGAATACAGCTGGTTATTAAGTTGGAGCTTTTCTGATGGCTTTCAGCAGGGGCAATCATGGATCCTAAACTAGTCATTATTTTCCCCCAGCAGGTCCCCTCCTGCCTGTGTCCTTATCCTTATCTCATGTGTGACTCAGGCCAAATGACTTGCAATGGGATATGCTCTTTAAGCCTTTTTATGTTCATACATACGTCTCCCCCTTCTCAAGACTCCCCCTCCTCAATTCTGTTCCCTGGGTTCATATCACTACACAAAATTCAGCTCAGATATTACCTTTTCCATGAAGCCTTCTCTGAACACATTCTGTGTGGTGCAACTGTCCCACTGGGGGTTCCCACTGGATCTACTTTTCTTTTTTTTTTTTTTGGCGGTATGTGGGCCTCTCACTGTTGTGGCCTCTCCCGTTGCGGAGCACAGGCTCTGGACGTGCAGGCTCAGCGGCCATGGCTCACGGGCCCAGCCGCTCCGCGGCATGTGGGATCTTCCCGGACCAGAGCACGAACCCGTGTCCCCTGCATCGGCAGGCACACTCTCAACCACTGTGCCACCAGGGAAGCCCCTGGATCTGCTTTTCTTTTCTCACACTTTATTATAATTTTATCCTTTTCCCCCTTTTCTGGACTGTGAGCTCCCTGAAGGAACCAACCTTTATCTTATAGCTGTTTTTCAAGTACCAAAAGTTGTGCCTGATATATATTAGTAGACACTTGATAATGTTTGTTGGATAAATGAATATATTAAGAGTATATTGAGTTGAAATTCACTGTATTTGGTATAAAATGAGCAGTGAAAAGTCAAATGTCTCCCCCCCAAATTACACTGATGCCTGAAAATCTGTCATTCATGATTTACTCGGTAAATGATTTATTGCCTTATTCCTGGAAGAGTATTAAAGTGTAAATACTCTTGTGAGAATTAGCAAAGAAAGTCACCAACTCCTGACCTTGACTAGTTTTAGGTTCCCACTGTCACCAGAGAGAACTGAGAGCATAAGACAGGAGATCAGAGAAAGGGCAGATAGCAAGAGTGAGGCTACATTGTACATGGAGCAGAGAAGAGTAAAAGTCTTCAGCTTCAGAATTTTCCCCGGCATCAGCTCTTGCTTTCCATCTACAAAGCCAGGATTCTCCCTGACTTCTTTCACTTACGGGAATTGAGCAAAAGTGAACAGGGCAATTTTTTTTGGAGGTACAACAGATCTTGGTAAACAAAGAGTGGAGAATCCCAGGTGAACCTCTGATAAACCCACCTTCCCTCTTCACCAAACTCAATTCCCCAAACTCATATCCCAATGCCCTTGCCATACTCCAGCCTCCTGGTCTTACACTTCATTGACTTTTTTGGAGCTACTACTTTAATATACCTGAGGCATATCCTGTTCAATTTTTGGTACGGCCCTTCCTCTGCTTCCAGCATCTCTCATAACATCACCAACGTAAGCCAAGTGGGCTTTTTCTTATGCCCTCTAGAGATGCCGACTAGAGAGAGCACTGAACCGTATTTCCTTGCCTACCTCCTCAGCCCTGCCTTCTCAAGGCCACCCATGGTGGAGCCTGGCCTCCAACATTTTCCCACAGAAGGTTACACTGCTTTCCAGAATTGCCATTCATCTGCCTCATCATTCAAATGGGATCTAACATCTAATTATTCTGATTATACCACATTTGTGTGGAGGGTCTTATTACCTTTGTACTTTATTGAAGACAAGGCAATTCAGAATAATCAACTGAATTCGCTCTCCCAGTGGTGGGAATGAAGGTTTTAAAGCTACACAGATGGGAGAAGGTGTTTTGCAGCTCTGTCATATACCTCATTTTTGTTCTTATCACAGCAATAATTTCTGCATGTAAAAACATGTTGCTTCCAAAGAGTTGAAAACTTTTCCTCATAATCTATTTGTAAGTCTGTGCAACAGCCAAGGAATCAGAAGATCATACATTTCTCATTCCTGCATTATTAGACTACACAGCTCCCCACGGCAAACCCTGCAAATGTATAGTCTTCACTTAGGTGCAGAATGGTTCCCTGGTTTTTCTTTTAGAACAAGAGACACAGCCTGCAAATGGGAAGGATGAGTCCTCACCTTCAGAGAAAAGCTGTTTCTTAATTTGCACTGAGGCCCAAAGACACTGTAAAACTTCTCTGGATCTTATTAAATAGTGGAGGCACATAGACAAATACGGATTTTTTTTTTTACTATTAGATCGAAGTATCGCATTAAATAGCGCATGAAGTTAACTTACTGAATCACTCATATGCTTGGGGAAAATTCTGAAATTAAGGAGAGAGTCTTCATTAGTTCTTTATAAACCTCTCAAATTTCCTGTTTCAGTTTCCATTTCTTTTTCTTTCCAGAAAGTTACCACCCCTCCAAAAAAAAAGGACAGATGAAATGAAAATGTAGAAGGTCGTACCAACAAAGAAATTAGGCATGCATCTTAAGGTCTACCCTGCCTGCAAAGCTGACTCTGTGCTCCCAGCACCTCCATGATTGCTTATGAGTTTCTGAAGACGCAAGCTGAGTGTGGAACTCAATTGGCTTTACTATGAAGATCATCGGCAATGATTTGAATTCTGTCAGGCAACGGGTGGTATTACCTGAACTTACTGGCATATGATGGCAAAATGCAGAGTATAAAGAAAACACTTAGCAATGAAAGGACTTAGACCCAACTGTTTTGTGTTTTGTAATTAGGCAGGTAGAAACTCATAACTTAATATTTTAAGGTAATTCTTTTAGGTTCAGTAATATGCCTTTGAACTTAAACACGTTTTCTTCAAGGAGGTTATATAGTGCAGTGAAGGAGAAAAAATGATCTGGATAATTATGCTGAAAATATAAAGAAAAGAACTTTGGAGATTATTGTGACCTTTCTTTTACAAGTGGGAAATAAAGTCCAAATCTTCAGTACAATAATATTTACTCATCATATTAAATTCATACAACCTTAAGCCTCCTCCTTGATTATAAATCCATCTAAGCCCTGGCCACCACAACTAAAGATTTATTTCTTTTCTCATCTTTTTGATACTCTAGCCTGAGCTGTCACAGACCCTTAAAGGGAGTACCAGAAAAATAAATGTGAAAGTACCACGTAAATATTTTTTTTAAATACTAGCCATACAAAAGGTTCATTAGCCACTAATACTTGTCTCAACCTAGCCTATTTTTACTTACACCCTACTTCCTTCTTCTAGTCACAACCTTTTAGTTCAAGTTTACAAATGCATTAGGACAATGATCCTCAAATGACTTGGCAAAAGGAATCACTGGAATTGTTTCGGTGATTATAGCTTCCTAGCCCTAATTTGACTTTCTGAAACCAAACCTCAGGTGGGGCTGGGAATACAGATGATTCATAGCAAACACCTGGAGTTTGCTCCCAGAACACAGGTTTCTAAGAAAAACAACAAATAAAAAAGCAATGAAAAATAGAATGAATATGTTAAAATGGTTGTTCACTGATTGAGTTGATATTTACTGAGGTTCTATGTGTCAGTTCTTTTCTAGTCCCTGGGCACTATTTACACATTATTCATTAGATTAACTGTCTGGTTTTAACAAGTTCAATGTCTCACTTTCATTAAAGCAATGATGATTTTTAAAATAAGGCTTATTACATGTATCAGAATTCATTTCCTAAATAACCTTAATGATTAACAACCTTGGAGAGTGTCCATGATGAGTCATTAGAAAGTACAGGATAAACAGGGTGAGCTTATTGAGTTCAGGAAATGCAGGTGTTTAAAGGCAACCTGAAGTGTGAACCCATCATTCTGAAAAAAGGCACTTGCTTTGAGACCAGTTCTCAAGTGCTTTGAAAACTGCTTAAAATGGTTGGTTTTTACTCTGGCGATAACTGAAAGATAATAATGTCCCTATGTCCCTCAACCCCAACTTAAAACTTCATCAGATGATGTAAAAACATTGATGGAACTGGGCATGTTAAGATTAAAACAGCAGAGAATAAGTGGGAGAAAGGGGGTTTTGTAATTTATTTATGAACATCCAGGGGTCAGAAATAGAATGGAAGTTAGAAAAAGAATGGTTAATGGAATTTAGAAAGATTTAAGTCAATGTAAGGAAGAACGTTTAAGCACTTATTTCAAGGATGGGCCGGCATGTCAGCAGAAACAAGGGTACCATCTCCCAGTGTTTCTGTGGGCGCTCGGACTAAGGGTTTTGAAAGATTACTGGCTAAATATGAGTTTTTAGAGTGAGGAAGCACCTGAAATGGTGGTGTGCACTGTAGCTTCCCTAGAGAATTAGAAAGTTTAAGTTAAGGAAAGTTCACTCTTCAGTGCATCCTTAAGAATCAAGTGGAACACCAAATAACTAGAGACTATCCTGGGGACAGTGGTTTAAACATCAACAGAAAAAGGAGGCAATAAGGGTGTGGATATGATACAAAATCTCTGCTGTCATGTATAAGTGCTACCTTGATTCCCTGGCTCCAGGGGATAGAAAGAAAATTAATGTGTGAAAATTAAGAAGAGATACAATTCGATTCAAGATAAATTGGATTTGTCGGGCAATTAGAAGTTAGGTCCAGTTCGCTTAAATATACTTTTATCAGCATTACAGAAATATGCTTTCACTTCCAAAACTTCTATGACATCATTATCAAAATGTCTACATACCACTTCCAAGTCACTGGGCAGCAGAACAAAATATGTGACATAATTAAATAGCTTGTGCTTCTTGGAAAAATAAGCATTTATAGTATTTAATAAATAGTATTTAAAGCTGTTTGCAAGGACCCAGCAGAATGCCTATCCTGCACAAGGTAAATACTCCATAAAGATGTATGGAATGCATATAGTAGAACTAGATGAGTGCTTGTGATAGCTCAAACTTCTGTTCCAGGAATTCAAGGGGTGTTAAATCTATTCTCTCATTTATTTCTTTAAATAGCCCTATGAGGTAGATTCTATGAAACTCTCTTGTTGGTGACAAACTGAGGCCAACTTGCCCAAGGTAAGTTAAGTGCTAGAAAGAAGAACTGAACCCAAGTCTGTTCAGCAGCCCAAACCACATGCTTACCCACTTGTAAGTCTGGGCTGAGTGATCTTCAGACTCCTCTTGCTCTAGCTTATTTTATTTTTATATATTTCAGAAGGAGCCCCATCAGGACCTCTGTAAGTCTGAGAAACTATAGCTCTAATGGCACACAGAAAAATGAATTGTATATGAAAATGATTTTGCCAGGTAGAGATTTAATACATCGTTTTACATAACTTAGCACTGTAAGTCCTAAATGTGCATTAAGTTTAATCATTTGTTTTAAACGTGCTTCCCTCCACGACAGAACTCTTTGACCTGTATTTTCATTATTAATAAACTCCAGTGTTTGACATCGTGCACTTGTTGCATAGTGATTTTCACATTTAGTGAGCAGGAAAAATCATCCTCTTGATGACCATTTTGTAATTCTCCTTGAAAATGTTTCCTTGGGATGTTGTTTAGATTGATTAAAACTAATTTAGAGGAAAAAGGAGGCAAGCATCTTCAGTTCCTAAGCTGATTAGCCTAATATAAAGTCTCTGGAACTGACATAACATTTCATAGCTGTATTTCATCATTCATACGGTGATTATTCATGAAGTAGAGCCAAGGCAGGAAGGAAATGGGGGCAGGCACAAAGGGAATGAATAAGTGAATGTGCATGCCGAGGACTGAGGGTATGCCTCTGGCACTATACCAAGTCTGAATAAACACTCATTGTTACCTGTTGTTCTGTCAGAGCCACACCAGTCATTTCCTCTCCCCTGACCTGGTACTAAGCACATTTAAAACAACTATACACGAAATGCAAAGCACAAGAGAGTCCTTAAAAATCCAAGAATGCTCTGTCAATTTTATGCGAAGAATTTGGATATAATGGCGCTTTGAGATAAGCAATACCTGCTTTCTCTCCCATAATATCAATGGCAAGAGATTAGGGACACACACAAGCACTCCCTAAATAAGTAAGTACAGTTCAGCCAAGGCGTTAGCTAAATGCTTTCTGAGTCTATTTATATTTTTAGTTTTACTCCTCAAGACAGTTATAGTCTTCTGTTTAGTAATCTTCTGTTTACAATCTTCTTTAGGATTTCGCTTCATTTGACTTATATGCATCTCCTCCAAACTTCTCAGAATGCTTTCAAATTGTGGGATTTCATGAAATGGACTTACCTGCTTGTTATCCTGTCAGTTCTAAAAGAAAGTTAAAGCAACTGAAATTTGTCTTCCTGTGCTTCCTTTTCTGTACCTGTAATCTGTACCTGTATCTGTACCTCCTTATAAGCCACCGTTCCCTCCAGGCACCAGGTAATCTCTGGCTGCTGCTTCTCCCAAAGAAAATGACTTACTGATAAATTAAGATACTTGGTGATCATGTGAAGTGATTAGAAACTTTATTCTTACTCCTTCTTTAGTATGGAGAAGTGGTAGCTTGGGAGTGAGCAAAAAGTCCCTGGGAAACTGTTTTCTCAATAGGCTTCACCCTCCAAACTCATCTTGTGGACAGTTCCTCCACTCAGGTGAAGGAGCAGTGAGGACCCCACCCACTCGCCCTTGACTGGGGACTCCGATAGCTTTAGAGTCTTCGTCTTGCCAGAGTGAATGATAGCACATTTCAAAAACGACTGTGTCCTTCCTTGAAATATCAGTATGAGGTTACTGTTCTCTTTCAGAATTCAATTCCAAAACTATACAAGCATAAGAAATGCCATGATAAGATGTTTTCGCTTTAATTTACTGATGGTTTTTGGAAATGAGAAAGAGTTTATGTTACCTTTTAGGCAATTTTTAGAATAAACTTGGTTACGAATTTTAAGAAACACAAAATTAAGAAAGAATAAAAAGAAAATGTATTACAAGTAATCACGCTGCGATCTCAATCCATCTGCATAGGGATGCCAGCTGGGGATGGGAAGTATGTGCACAGCTATCTTCTGCTACATTAACATGAATATCGTTTCTTGAACAAGCACCAGATGCCCATGGCTCTGACTCCTGAGCATTTATAAAGAGAAGAGGTAAAACTCTGGAGAAAAAGTAAAACTTTCAGCGCTAACAAGAGAAAATATAACTTTCTTTAGAAAGATAAGAAATGATTACAAGACAGTCCCTGTTCTTTGTGACAGTGAGAGGCCAACACACCAGGCAAATATCTCAGACTAACTCCACTCCACTGCCCTCCCCGCACGCCAGCCTTCCTGGACTTCAGAATGTTTTTCTGCTGCTCACTTTCTGTGTCATTGACTTGAGTTTGTTTCGGGAGCATCCATCTCATTAGGTGAGACATAATAATCTTTGATATTTTTGACATCCCTTAATTTTCTTCTCATAGATACTTGGAATTGAGATAATGTAAACAAAAACATAGACTTCCTTAAAGTCAATATTCTGACAGCTGAAACATTAAGATATCAAGTTTGTGATAAATGATTGATGGAGATGGAGTAAACTACATCCATGCGGTTTTTTCGTTGGTTTCTAAATATTCCCTCTAGCCCACCTGGTTTTATATCAGGGAAATTCAGATGACAAAGTAACCTTGCTATTATGTAAACATATATAAAGTAATTCTTAATTTCCTAAGATGATGAAAACCACAAAAAACTCAAATAATTATCTGAAAACCCAGTATTTTACTCCATTTGCCTTTTTGCCCATAGATTCTTTATGACAATATGAACTTTGTTTTCTAGTAAACCATTTACTAGTGTTCAGAATGAAATCATAATTGATCTTTCAACTTGAGTCTTCCCTTTGAGCAGAGGTGAACACTAAAAAGAGGTTGTTTTCCCTCCAACTCCAGGGACAATATTCTGTGGTTCTCTGCAGCCTAATGCAGCTGGCTGCCAGCAAAGGATTTCTGGTAAATGCTATTTATGCCCACTCAATTAAAGTAAACAGATATTCATTGAGCTGTACAGAAGACAGAATGTTGCAGTAATGTGGTAATGCAGTCACCACCTTCCCACCCTAAAGACCCTCAACTTTTCTTCTTTCAGAGCTTGGCACCCAGGGAATACATTCCTGGAGTGGTTTTCTGGTACATGTTGAACATTTATAAAATACTAATTACTCCTGATGCTATAATGGATATACCAGATAATATAAATATGTAAAACAAAGGACTCTTGCCCCCTAGGATTCTTGCCTTCTAAAATATAAGCCCAGAATAATTCCATAGTTCTTTTAGAAATGGGTAGCATGATCTTGGTTACAAGATAAATAAAAAGAACTTGATATGCAACACAATATCTCCATAATTTTGATGTTCTTTTTATGAAGAAATGACATTTTCAACATTTCCACTTGAGAGGGCCTGAGAATAAATACAAAGAATCAAATATAAAAACAAAGCGTTAGTAAGTATTTAGAATTTGTTAGTTTATTCTGCATTTACTGTGTGTCTGAAAAAAGATGGATCAGGTTAAATTAGTCTTATTTGAAAAGTATTACAAATGTCTACCCTCTAAAATATGATGAAAATTCACTGAACAAGTACCAAGTCAGTATCTTTGTCTGACATAAAATTCAGGCAGATTTAGTCTATTTTGTAAGCAATTTCATTGAGAATGTCAGATATAGTTGTATCAAAGAGAAAGAAAATTAATGTGTGAAAATTAAGAAGAGATGGTGTAACCAATGTAACCAAAAAAAATCAATATTTTCATAAGTCTAGAGATTCAAGAAATTTAATTTGTTTTAGCTACCCATACTTGCACACTTTTATTTTTGAAAAGAGGATTGATAAATATTTCCCAGGAAAACTTTATGCAAGTATGTTTTATTGATGCATATGCTAAAACATATGAAATATTTTTTAGAGTTCTGAATTGGTTTAAATTCATTTATTTGTTCATTTTGTTTTCCTTTATTTTAAATGGGAATCTTTTGCAGTTTTTATTACAATGAGCTATAATAATTTTTAAAAATCTAACAAAAATTGCCTTCAACACAGAGGTCCTGCAAACTTAGTAGAAAACATACTCTTTCATGGAGGGATCTATATACTTGTTCTGTGAGTAACATGGAAAAGATACATGAGACTCAAAGAAGGACCAGAAAAGGGAAATATATATAATCCGGGTTACATTTTTAAAAGAGTTTAAATGAAGAAAATTCTCCAGTAAAGGCTACTTTGATCAAATTCTATAAATCACATGATGAACACTTGAGATTAGCAAACCAAGGCCATTCCAGAATTTGATTTCAGGTCTACCATATATTAGATGTTGAGATTTGGGGCCACTTCTCTGAAAGATCTAACTAACCTCAATCTCTATAATGTTCTAGTTCAGTCTTTCTACTCCATCTGGGCAAATATCAATATAAGTAATGCTTTTCCTTTTCCCAGTTATCACACATGTACTTTCCACTCATTTCTGTCTAAACAAATTACTCTGCATCCTCAAAACTTCCACATGATCTTTTTGGAACAGACTTTCCTGCCTCTAGTTACTGTAAAAGTCTCTTTCCTATTGAATACCACTTATAACTGTAGAGTATTCTTCATAAAGGTAAAGAAAGACCTAGCAAAATGTGAAGGATAATGTCTGAATCAATGGCTTTGCAGACAGAACGACAGAGAATAGTGGACACCTCAACAAGCCCACTTTTCTCTGTCACTCGTCTCCTTCTTCCATTTCTGGAATTTATTTTTCAACATGGTTAGGGAAGTAAAAATAAATTAAATTCAACATATTGATTGGACAACTATTTCAATGTTTAATCTTATTTTCAGGCACTATGGTGATGAAAAATAAACTTTCTTTTGGTTTCTGCTCTTAAGTAGCATATCTGTTATTAGACATCTAATACAAAACAAGAATCAGAAAGTTAAAATCAAAATTACTTCTCACTCATTTCTACTACACACTCTGTTTTTCATACACACAACAATGTTAATTGTTAACTACAATAGCTTTCATCAGAATATGAAATATAATGGTGTTTAGCAAACAAATGTTTATGAATAATTTAATGTAACTATTTCAGGCCCCCAATGTAATACTCTTTTTTTTTTTTTTTTTTTTGGGGGAC